>NC_057812.1:16130576-16157320 GCF_018294505.1 Triticum aestivum
ATTCTAGTGTTCTGTCCTCTACAACATTCACTTATAGCTATGTCTTCTTAGTTGAATTTTTTGAACTAAGTGAATGTGATCGGACCCTAATCTCTCTATGCTTTCTATCTCAAAGTCTATCTCTCCAAGTCATATGCATTCTATTGAAACTGTCGAATGTCTTCACTGCGTCCTTGTCAGCTGAAGATATAGAGACAACCATAAAGTCCGCTTTAAATGCCCATTCCTCCACATAAAATCTGGAGAAGCAGGAACGACCGCCCGACAATCCAGGCGTGCGTGGGACGTGGAACAAACCCCAAACTTCCGCAATCTGGCCACGCGTTCCTCAGATGCGAATCGCCAGGGGCACCTGTGTAATAGCACAGTGCCGCCCTTGTGCCTATAAATTCACACTTACCGCGGTCATTATCTCCTTCTTCCACCCTGGCACGAACCCTAGCGCCACCGCTAGCCCTCGACGACGCCGGCGACGAAGCGCTTCGCTGCCGCAACTTCTCCGACGCCGTCTTCACGCCAATCGCGGACATCGTCCTCTCCGCCGTCGTCGTAGGTGTCTTCCATCGCCAAGTTAGGGCACGGAGGACTGAACTGCTCGGCATCATCTCCCACTTCCGTCTAGCAGTTCCAAGTGTGGTAAATAAAACTTCTTTTTACAGCCCCTTTTGATCTCATGGTTCTGTCACTTTCTACCATAAGAAGTTTATCTTCACACAAGTTAGATCTCTTAATCTGCATCTCATAACATAGCTAGTATATTCACTTGTGCTTCATGAAGTAGTTAGATTCCTCACTTGTACTGATCTGTGGGTTCGTACAAATCTGGAACCAACTTCTTATCTATGAGTGAATGTCTTCGCACGATGAGGTCAATGTCTTCTAAACTGATTAATCTTCAAAACCTTCTGAGAATGCATATGACCTCTTCCCCTTCCCTCGCACCTTAATGCTGTCACAGGTACATGTCCGTGGGAGAATCCTTCGGTTCTCATAGTCTGCATTCATTTGCAGAATTCCTACAGCAACACATAAATTCTCCTGAAGCCAGTTCCAGCAAAAGAAAGCTTTGAAGCCTTTGAAAGTTTTGAAGCCTTTCAAGTTAAAGTTTATGGCTTCAGAAGCAGCAGCAAGGAAAGGAGGCAGACAGCGACGTGAAGGAACTTCCAAAGATCTGCCTGAAGACCTGGCAAAAATGTATAAAACAGATCCAGAAGAGAATTATGGGCAGCGCAAGACCCGAATCCAATGGATTCGATGCTATTGGGCAGAACAATGGTTCAAATACCGCTTCGTCACCCAGGAGTATGCTGAGAAAAGTGCCATCAAGAGACCATGGGGGGACATCCTTTACAAGAATCTCATACCCAGGACCAGAGATGAAGCCATTGCTCAAGGCTTCTACCCATGCATGGTCCGAGGACCACAGCCTGATGATGCGCATCCATCGTCACTCCTCTGGTGTCGTCACGACAATCTGTTCAAGCGCAACTTCCAGTTTGCCCAACAATCAGCGAAGCAGGACAAGAAGAAATTTGGGTTAGACTTCAACCCTGGTCCCTCAGCTCCAAGGGCAGATGGCACACGCTACGCAGAACCCAATATCATCGGTCCGTAAGCCAATCTTGAGGGCCTCATCACCCGCATCTTAGTCCAAGGGACTGCCGTGAATGACCCTCCAGCTGACTCTAAGTCTGATGAAGCTCCTGCTGTACCAAAGTCGAAGCAGTCGAAGAAGCCAAAAGCTTCAAAGCCAGCCCCTTCATCAAAAATCTCAAGGGCGAAGCCATTGGCAACTGCACCTCCTGAAGACAGTGTGCAGTCTGAAGACGTATCCCGCGTCTCCAAGCCCCAGAAGGCCAAGGTGCCTCAGCCACTTACCGGTAAAGAGCTCACAGCTGCTGCCATTCTGCGCAGCGAAGCCATTGATCTGTCAAGTGATGAAGATCTTGGAGATGACGCTCTAGAGCAGCTCATCAAGAGCAAATAAGAAGCTGAGATCTTCAACAATTTGCCACTCTTTGATGTTGCCATCATCCACAACTTCATCGACGAATGGTTTGCCACACCGAACATAAGCTTCGAAGATCTGCAGCTGCCTGTTGGCCTCAGCGTCACCTTCCAAGGCGCAATTGCTTCAAAACTTGCCATTGCCCAGCGCATTGTTGAACTGAAGCAGAAAATTGATCATGAAAAGGCTCAGTTCAAGAAGAATATGGCCAAGCTCAGCATGCAAGAAGTGAAGAGCTTCAAGACCATGTTGCATGAGCTAAAAGAAAATTTTCTGAAGAAGCGTGTAGAAGCTCAAGGTTCACGTGAGCAGATGAAGTCTCTGGCAGAACGATGTGTGTAAGCCTACAATGAGGCCGAGAAGCGCAAGGCACTTGGGCGTCCTGGCATCGACCCCAAGATGGCCGCGAAGAAGAAGAAGAAGCCTGCTATGGCTGAACCAGAGGCATCAAGGCAAGAAGCAGTTCCAATTGTCTTCCCAACTGCAATGACTGGCTCGAAGCCAAAGAGCCGGTCAACAGCTTCAGAGCTCAAGAAGACAAGAACTGCTAAGGCTGAAGCCAGGAAAAGGAAAAGCTCTGAAGCCTCTCCTACTGCCCCCAGCAAGAAGAAGTGAAAGATCAAGAAATCTCGGGCTGCTGCCACAGAGCCCTTGATAGTTGAACCTATTTCTATGGTTCACCCCAACGCAGAACGACAACTAACAGTTCATGAGCCTGCTTCCACAGAGGCTCCTGAAGCTGAAGACATACTAGCAGCCGACCCCATTGCTGTTGAAGACATTGGTCATCAGGACAATGTACAAGATGATGCAGCCCTTCCTCAGAATGAACAAAGCGAACTTATCAGCATTGGTCGTCCTTTGACGCCAATTGCACAAGATGCATCATGGGCGGATCGCCCTCAAGAGGAAGAAGACAATGAGGCCCAGCCCACTCCAACACCACAGGCGTCGTCTGCATTCCGCAGGCTTCGCCAAGGTCCAAGGCCTCAAGTCTGTGCTGAAGACATTCCGGCTGCATCAGCCGAAGAAGAAGCACTACAAGAGCCCACTCCAATGCTCCACCAAGAAGCAGTTCTCCAGGAGAACGTGCTTATGACTGACCCTCCAACTAGTCAAGCGGAGGCTGAAAATGTTGAGGCTGCCACAACCAACACTGAAGCCAATGTGGAGCCCTCCCCACCAAAAGCTTCAGCAGACAGCGAAGCTACTGATCTAGACACTTCCGTTTCTAAGTCTGCTGCAGGTCCTCAATTTGATTACCATGTTGAGCACAGGCCTCATGTCCAGAAGCCAGTCCCAAGGCTGCCAAGGTTCCCAGGTCCTGCATCAGCACCTGGCTCCTTTGACATCAATAGCTTCAAGGCAGACAATACGTTCTTCAACAGCTCCAAGAACCCCTATTCAAGGGAAAGGATTTCATCAGATAGGTTCTGGAGCTATCCTCAGTGTAGGTACTATTCATGCATCCTATACAACCAAGGTCGCATCTTCCCGCACAAGCGCCTTGATGTTGAAGCCATTGCTGGTCTGCCCTGCTTAGAGGAAGCGCTGGATTGCTTCAAGCAAGTGGGTCTGCTGCAGTTCATAACTGATGAAGAGCACTGGAATGAAGAGCTTCTGTTGCAATTCTATGCCACCCTACACATCAAAGGATACAACAGAGATCCGAAGACTTGGGCCCTGGAGTGGATGACCGGCAATGTCCATCACGAAGCCAATGCATTCGATATCATTGAGCTCACCGGCCTGCCCACTCCTGGCGAACTCTTCGAGGAAGGTTGTCCACTACACACTGAAGCTCTTGAGAGCATATTCCAGAGACCTGAACCAAATATGAGTCAGATGCTCTCCATGATGAAGCCACTGCCTCTCGATGCTCCTTATCCAACAGAGTTCTTCGTTGAAGACTTTGAGTACCTGCCCAGAACAATCTATCACATTATCCGGCGGACTCTCTGGCCTATTAAAGGGCACTCTCCAAATGCCAAGATTGAGGGTGCAATGAAGACTCTCATATTCTGTATCCTTCATGGCAAATGCTTCAACGCACAGGATTTCTTCATACGCCAACTCGCTGCATCAGGCTCAGATCTGTTTGGTTTAAAGTTCTATGCTCCTTGGGTAATGAGACTAATCAAGCTTCACTCTGCGATCTCATATCAGCCCTCAGCCCGCAACCATCGGATTTCTTGCCAGATGTGGATACCTCTGTTGAAGCTATATATCCTGAGCCTGCCAAGCAACCTTTGAGTCTTCAGAATGCAGAACACCAGAGCTTCACTCAAAACGATGAAGGTGTTGAAGCCATCTCCAGGGTGTATCCTTTGGCTGGCACTACACGTGCGCCACACCCTGCTTCAACTGAAGCCACTGATAGTGCAACTGCTTCAAGACCCAAGAAGCGCGCTCGTGTTCTGAATAACTGAGCTTCTTGTGGCCCTTCATCAAAAACAAGATAGGCATCACGACTGGCTAAAGCGTCAGATGAAAAGCCTCTTGGTGGATGTTAATCGTCTTCGAAATCTTGCCACCACGAATGCTTTCATCACTCATGAAACCTGTCGTCGTACATGGAAAGGGCTATGAATGATGTGTACTGAAGCTGAACTTGAAGAGGATGGCTTCACTGAGCGATTCAAGTTTGACACCACACCTCCTAGAAGGGCTGTGATGCGCAACACACCATCACTTGAAGACTCTGAGTTTTCTTCATCTGCTGCCACAGTCACTGCCAGAATCATTGATGAAGAAGATGATGCTACATCACCGCCACCTGCTTCAGCACCTCCAAGCTCCTCTGCACCGCCAAACACCTCCAACGACCCTGCTGCTCCTGGGAACGAGTAGACACTCTATGTCTTCAAACCTTTTTGGTCCTTGCTGACAAAAGGGGGAGAAGCATATGGGTTGATAGTCTTCAAACGGGTCCATATGGGCGGGTGCTTTATGTTTTGCTATATTTTGCTTCGTGCTTACAACTCTCGTTTTTGCTTCATTTGGTTCTTTGAGTTTTAACACTAAAACTCGATGGTCATCTGCTACTTGTTTGCCACCCTGTTTGCGAAGATAAATTCCGCATGTGCGACGATTAATTCTGCACTTATCTCATTCTGTAGACGTCCATTTTCCATTATGCATGTCATTATCTTCATATACTTTCACATGCATAGTGGATTGTCATCATAAGCTGAATTGGATCTCCACAAGTACAACCTGCCATGTGCATTTGCATTCCAAAAGCAAATTTACTTATATGCACATCTTCAGGGGGAGCCCTTGAAACTTATGAAGACAATTCCTTATCCTTTACAATTTCCAGACTATATTCCCCGTTGAAAACTTCAACTAGTTTGTCATCAATCACCAAAAAGGGGGAGATTGTAAGTGCATCTAGTGCCACCCCTAGTTGGTTTTGAAGTATTGACGACAAACCTAGTTGAGGGACTAATGTGTTTGTGAGAATTGCAGGATAACACAGGTAGAAGTCCCTCATTGATTCGGTTTTACTACCAGAGATGACCCCTAAAAATGTATGAAGACATTGAAGCCAAAGGTGGTATATGAAGATATTCACATTGAAGACTATGACAAAAGAAGACACGTTATGAAGCCTATGGAGCTCGAAGACTTAGATCTTTCGTAGTTCTTTTTCTTTTGTGTTGAGTCATAGGAACCACCGTACTGTTAAGTGGGGTCTAGGAGAACCAGTCAGAATGACTGAAGTGATGCCTAAACCAAAAACATATGTCTTCGAGTGAAGACAATGAGAGCGAATCCTGTCCAGAGCCGGACAAGTCAGCTTTTCTTGTAGCCCAAGTAAAGTTGCCATGAGAGTTTGAAATCTGACCGTTGAGACACGTGTCAGTTCCTTAGTGACCCAGGGTCATTTCGGACAAATCAGGTCAGGTTGCCAAGTGGCTATAAATAGCCCACCCCCTACAACCATAAACGGTTGGCTGCTCAGATTTCAGTGCATGGCTTTGTCGTTTGAGAGCAACCCACCTCGAAGCCTTTGAGAGAAAATTTCTAGTGAGGAGAAAAGCCCTAACCACCCAGAGCCAGAGAACATTGGGCATCACTTAAGTCTTCTTGTCTGTGTAATCTGAAGACTTATTACACTTGAGGACTATGAATCCTCCAGACGGTTAGGCGTCGCGTTCAGAGCATCCAAGAGACATTGTGGATTGCCAGTGAACGAAGTCTGTGAAGGTTTGGGAGTCTACCTTGAAGACTTACCAGAGTGATTGGGCGAGGACTATGTGACCTTAGCTCAAGGAGAATACGGTGAGGGCTTGGTGTCCTGAGCTGCGTGTTCAGGACTGGGTGTCCGGGACTGTGTGTCCTAAGGTTTAAATACCTAGCTGCTCCAACCAGACGTACAGTTGTCACATCAACTGGAACTGGTCCAACACATCATTATCTTCAACGAGTCACCGGTTTCATCTTCACTTCCTTTTTCTTACTGTTACTCATTGTGAAGCCATTGCATGCTTGCTCTATCTTTTGTCTTCACAACATGGATGTATGATCTGTTTGGCTTCATAGCTTCTTCCTACCTGATCCTTATTACACTGTAGCTGTTTGTCTTTGTGCTTTCACTCTATTGAATACTTGACCATGGCTTGCCTAGTGTAATCTAACTTCCGCTGCATAGTAATAGGCAAAATCTTCGCTGTTTGTCTTCATAACTCCCACGTTTTGAAGACTTTCATAAAAATCGCCTATTCACCCCCCCTCTAGTCGATATAACGCACTTTCAATGAGCCATGTTAGGAAAGAGTAAAATTTATACATGTCCTACAAATTTTAAAAATAAAATGTATGCATGTTCAGCTACTACATTGTAGAAAAGCTAGGGCTCAATAGAAGGATCACGATGAATCTTACTCACAGAATCATGCGAGGGATAGTCGACGAATTCCCTAAGCGCGGGTGCTACGGTCATACTTTTTTCCATTTTACTTGTGTGTTGCAACATTTTTTATTTCATCTTGTTTAGACTTTATTCTTATTTTTGTTTTCCCGTTCATTTTCTTTTTTGACACATGAAATTTGAATACATTATTATCTTTTTATAAGTAATTCAAATGTGTCATGAACATTTCCCAAATACTTGGTAAATATTTTTACAATATGCAACGAATAATTTTATGAATATGTCCATGAACAACGATTTTTAATACAGTAAAACATATTTTAAATGAAACATTTTTTAAATATGTGATGAACCTTTTTTATATACAGGATGAATCTTTTCAGAAAATGTGATGACCATATTAAAAATATGAGATGAACATATTTTTAATATGAAAGAACATCTTTTATTTAGCATATGTATTTTTTTTATTTTTTTGTAATATAGTTCTTTCCATTGAAAACCTATTGTACTTTTAAAAAATATGTAAAATAAAACATTCCTAAAAATAAAAATTCAGTTGAAAACTGGATATGGTTCCATATGATTACTTGGATGCATCATCTATAGTCACTTTGGGTGGATTAGTGTGTTGAGTATAGAGATGAAGGGGAGGGGGAGAGCATATGTGACACAATAGGAAAAATTAAGGTTACGGCTCTGAGTCCTCATTTTCTTGCCATCTACAAGATATGAAAATAATCTATATTTTCATCCAATTCGTAGACATGACCATTCCTTAACCACATCCTCTATGGGTTCACTAACATCGTGGCCGGATAATACATTTCTTACCAAAGAAAAATGCCCACACCAACTTCTTCCAGCCTCCATCTGCCACCCTCACATACTTTGTAGGTTCAGTCGATAGGACGATGGAGTTAGCTTCCCTATTAGAACCAAGTAGGGGAAGCATGTCTTCGCAAGGAGCATAATGTCGGAATGTATGTATAGGTTCATATGATCTCTGCAAGCAACTTTTAGTACCTGAAAGAGAAAACTAATGTGCCGAATGCACGTCATACATCTTCTGATGAATCCGCGTAATAGCCCAGCATTTGAAGGCCACCATATCTTGGTTCAAATGTAAGTTTAGAATATCTCATTGCATCCAAGAGGGGTGCCCCAAATCAGAAAACAGGCATCATGGGCCATCGAATAATAGATATGAATCTAGAGATGCTTTTGGATATATGAAGGTTCTAGAGTAGAGCTGAATCAATGGGCAATGTGGAGCTGCAGCGGTAGTGCGTATCAGCATGTCCATAATTAATGGGGATATGTGAGAGGAGAAGATAGCATGACCACAAATGCATTTGACAACTCCCATTGTCCCCAAAATACATGGAGGGCTACAACAACACAAAGGAGTATTAGGACATGTGGGATCAATGAGCTCCCATGTGTTCCCATTGTTTGAGTTTACTAGGCATGTCTCGCGTCACAGTTCCTGAGTATAATAGATGGGAAGAGCACGCCGAAAATAGATTTGTCTGACATGAATTTGGCATACGAACTAGGGTAGGTGGCGACGAATGGAATAAGGTCACAGATTCAACCCAGCAGGACAATGATGGAGTAGAACAAAGTCCGCCCAACCTCGGGGTCCAAACATGATGTGGATCATGCAAATGGGGGTGTTGGTGCTCTAGCTGATGTTTTGCATTGTATTGACTTAAAGTTCTACATTAGGGATCATCAATTTAAGGATAGCATTCATAGTAATGGACTCTTAGTTAAATAAATAATATAAATCACTATCACAACTGTCATTCACCTAGTACTACTACAACTGTTAATAACTATAGCAACATAGTGAGATGTTTATGAAACTAAAGACATAATACATAATTGAGTAAAGATTATACTACTGCATCAAAATATGCATGGGCCTCAATAAAAATATATCATGGCAGATGTCATCCTCATTTGAAGTAAAAAAGGCAAATGTTGCATTTTCTTGCCATAGTACATGCATGAAGGCATTACTGAAATTTTGAGATTTTTCTACATTGATACTCGTAAATCCTTGAATTTTTTTTGTATTATTTCATATAGTATATTTTTTCGAGAATCTACTACTTTTGAGCTAAAAGTTTTGTGGAAAAAATAAGAAAAAGGGTAAGTTTTCCATCATACCTTCTTGGGTGCTCTCAAGGGTGGTTATAGTGGTGGAGAATGTAGCTACCTTTTGTGATGCTAGTTATGGTAAGACATGGACGTTCAAAACTGTGACATGGGTTGTTGCCTCAATATTCATTGTCTTGGCTCCAAAACCGTGACTAGGATCCTGACGTATTACTCCAGATCTGGATAGAAGCAGAAGTGCTAGCCCAGACAGTTTCCTCAAAGCATCATCTACCGCTCAACCATGGGCGGTTTTAGCAAAGTCAACATGGATTTGGAGGGGAAGAGAGAGAGAGAGAGAGAGAGAGAGAGAGAGAGAGAGGATGTCTAGGCTCTCTTATCGTGTCTTTAAAGTAAACAAAGTCTAATGTCCAGAACATGCAAAATGCATCAACTTTATATGAGCCCCGTTAGTAAAGAGAAAAATTTATACATGTCATACAAATGAAAAAACTAAAATTTGTAATTTTTGGCCTACAAGCTTGTTGAGAAGTTCAAGCTCAGTATAAGGATCCCAATGTAACCTACTCCTGGCACCAGTAGGGGGATAGTCCGCGACTATCCTAAGACATGCTATGGTCGTCCTTTTCCCCTTTTTCCTGTGTGTTTAAATGTCTTTTTTTTTGTTTCTTCTAGCTTGGCCTTTCTTTTTTTCCTTTTCCCGTTCATTTTGTTTTTTGTTTATCAACAGATTTTTTGTACTTTTCTAACTTTATGACATGAATATAAGTTTTTATCCATGAAGATTTTTCAAATATGAGTTGAACAATTTCCGTTTCTTTTTTCTCATGCATGAAATTTTATTACATTAATATTAACTATACATAATTCAAATATGTGATGAACATTCTCCAAATACATGACAAACATTTTTATAATATGCAATAAACATTTTATAAATAATAGATGAACACTTTTTGTTTATGTTTTTCATATAATAAATCACATTTATACATGACACTCTTTTAAATATGTGATGAACATTTTTTCAATTGGTGATGAATTCTTCTAGAATATGTGTTGTCCATAGTGAAAATATGAGGTGAACATATTTTAAATATGGATATACATATTTTTATTCATTTTATACTATATTTTGACATTTATAACATTATTTGCTTTAAGAAAATATGAGAAATAGAAAAATAAAAAAATGAAAATTCAGTAGTATATTGGATATGGGCGCATACAGTTGCTTGAATGCATTCTCTATAGTTAGTTAGGGAGAGTTAGGGTGGTCGATGCGAGGCGGAGCGAAGGGGGAGGAATAGACCATGTGTCATCAGATGAATAAATTAAGGTTCTATCTCCCAAATGAAAATACTCGAGAATTTTCATCCAACTGGTAGATATGGCCACCTCATAACCCCATCCTCTCTGGGTTCACTAAGCATTGCTAATAAGTGTATCCCCAAAGAACAACACCCACTTCTTCAAGGCCCCATCTTTCACCCTCACACACTTTGCAGGTCTGGTCGAACAGTTGTTGAAGAAGGATGCCCCGTTACAACCATCTTGGAGAATGTGTTTTCAAAAGCCACCAAATCTCTGGGAAGCATGCGCGGTTCCATATAATCGCCATAAGCGACTTTTAGTACCTCAACCAGAGACTAGTGTGCATAATGCATGTTGTATATCTTTTGACGTATCCTCGTATTGACCTGGCCTTTCAAAGCCACCATCTCTTGGATCTAATGTAATTATAGGAAATTGGAGTGTAACTAAGAGGGGCTTACAAATCACCACCCGTACATGGAGTGCGGGCCATTGACAAATACGTATTAATCTGGTGATGCTTCTGAAGATATGAAGGTTCTATTGTAGGGTTGAATCAATTGGCAAGGTGGAGATACAGTCGTAGCACGAGTGAAAATGTCCATAGTGACTAAGGATCTACATGGGAGAAAATAGCATGACCATGAATACATTTGATAACCGCCGTTTTGTCCAAATTACTTTGATGGCTCAAACGACACAAAGGAGTTCTAGGATATGTGGGAACAATGAGCTCCCATGTGTTTCCATTGTCTAAGTTTGTTGAGCATGTCTTGTCGGCCCAGTTCCTGAAAATAATAGGTGGGAAGAGCGTGAAAAAGTTAGATGATTCAGATGAATGCGGCATGCCAACTAGAGAAGGTGGCTATAAATGCAAGAAGGTCATGGTTTCAACCCAACAATACAATAATGGAGTAAAATAAGCCATCTAGTAGGTCCACACACCCTTGGGAGTCCAAACATAACACACACAAGGGAGATGAAGGCGTTAGTGCTCCAGTTGATGTTTCACATGGTATCAACTTCAAATTCGGCATCAGGGATTATCAATTTGAGGATAGAAATTATTGCAATGGAGTCAAGTAAATATATAATATAGATATTGTTTTCATTCACCTAGTAGTGCTAGAACCAATTATAATTATAGTAAAATGTTAAACAAAATTGTGAAACTATAAAGATAATGCGAGATTGAGTAAGGACTAAAATATTGCCATCCAGTGCATGCGTATCTATAATAATCATGATAATAAATTTCATCAGCATTTGAAATAAAAAGGCAAATATTTCCTTTTTCTAGCCAAAGAACATGCATGAAGGCAGTATTGAATTTCTGAGATTGTTTAACATTTATTTTTGTAAACCCTTAAACTTTTACGTATTCTTTTATATTGTATAAAATTAACTCGAGGATCAACTACTCTTTACCTAATTTTTTCGTGGAAGAACATAAAAGGGTAAGTTGTTCATCGTACCTTATTCGGTGCTCACAAAGGAGGGTGCAATGGTGGAGATCGCAACAAATTTTTGTGATGCTAGTCGTGATAAGATGTGATTGTTCGAGATAGTGGGCTGCTTTGCTCCCTCACTATTTAGTGTGTTGGTTCTACATGTAGGTGGAATTAGGTGTCCTGGCCTATGTGGTGGCTAAAAATTTAGCCACAACTATGCTCCTGACCTAGGACTCCAGATCTGGATGGATGCAGGAGTACAAGCCCTCGCACTTGCTTCAAAGTATCATTTATCACTCAATTGTGGACGTTTTTAGCGTACTTAGCATGGATACTGAGGCGAAGAGGGGAGATATTGTGTGGCGAAAGGAAGGGACAATGAGATAGGGAGAGAAATAGAGAGAGAGGGCTCTGAGGTGAACAAAGTCCAATAACCAGAACTTGTAAAAGGCATCAACCTTATATGAGCCATGTTAGGAAATTGCAAAATTTATACATGTCCTACAAATTTTGAAAATAGAATTTATAAATTTTCTCCTCCAACCTTGTAGAAAAGTTAGGTCTTAGTAGAAGAACCCCAATGAATTCTACTCCTAGCATCAGGCGGGGAGTTGTCGGCGAATTTCCTAAGCGTGGGTGCTATGGCCATCTTTTTTCATTTTTTCTTGTATTTTTAATTTTCTTTTGTTTCATTTCTTCTGGTTTAGAAATTTTATTTAATTTTCTTTATTATCTTTTCCATTTATCATTTGAATTTTTTTACTTTCTGTTATTCTAACTTTATGACATGAATATAACTTTCATCCCTGAAGACTTTTCAAATATGAGTTGAAAATTTTCCAAATATGCGATAAACATTTTTTTAATATGCAATGGATAGTTTTTTGAATAATTGATGAACATCCTTTTTTCCCAATACACTAAAAGATATTTATGCATGCAATACTTTAGAAAAAATGTGATGAACACTTCCCGAATACTTGAGGTATTCTTTTGGAATATGTGATGACCATATTCGAAATATCAGGTAAACATATTTTTAATACGGACGAACATCTTATATGCACGAACATGTAGATTTTCTTCATTTTCTCTGCAATATAGTTGTGCCATTCAATGTTTTTATTTTCTTAAAAATATCTAAAATAAATAAATAAAAAAAATGGAAATCCGGTTGAAAACTGGACATGGGGCCATATGATTTATTGGATGCAGTGTCTACCAGTTAGTCGAGGGGGGTTAGCATAGTGAGTAGAGAGGTGGAGCTGAGGGGGAGGAAGAAAGCATGCATCGCGAGAGCAAGAAAATAAGGTTCTGGGTCACACTTCTTATTTTTGTTGCTATCTACTGGGTATGAAAATACTTGAGATTTGTAATCCAACTGGTTGATATGGACACCCCATAATGCAATCCTCTCTAGCTTCACTAAGTAACATGGCTGACCAATGCATTTCTCGCCCAAGAACAATACCCACTTCTTCAAGCCTACATCTTCCGCCATCACATATTTTGCAGGTTCAGTCGAAAAGTCAGTGTAGAAGGCTTCCCCGTTACAACCAAGTAGGAGAAGCGTGTCTTTACAAACCTTTAAATTACTGGAGAGCATGTACAAGTACTTCAACAAGAAACCGATGTGCCAAATGCATGTCTTACATATTTTGATGTATCCTCATAATGATCCAGCCTTTGAAGGCCACCATCTCGTAGATCAAATGTGAGTTCAGAAAATAGCAGTGCAGCCAATAGGGATCCCAAATAACCGATCGTACATGCAGTGTCGACCGCTAACAAATAGATATGAATCTATTGATGCTTCTGGATATATGAAGGTTCTATAGTAGAGCTCAATCAGCTGGCAAGATGGAGCTACACTCGTAGTGCGGGTAAGCATGTTCATTTTGACTAGGGGATCTGCTAAGGGAGAACATATCATGACTATGAATACATTCGACAAGTACCATTTTGTCCAAAATACTTGGAGGGCTCAAGCTAAATAACAGACTACTAGGATATGCAAGATCATTATGCTCCCGCATGTTTCCATTGTTCGAGTCCTCTAAGCTTGTATCATGGGCAAAGTTCCTAGAAGTAATAGGTGGGAGGTGTCTTCCTAAGGTAAATTTAAATTATATAAGTGCGAACATACCAACTTCAGCTGGTAGTGATGAATGCAGGAAGGTCACAACACTAGTAGAAAAAGGGTCAAACGTGAAGCACATTAGTGTCGGTTTGTATTTGAGCCGGCACAAATGTATACATTAGTGCCGGTTCCAACTGCTAGCCGGGCCGCTCCCATTAGTACCGGTTCGTGGCCAACCTTTAGCACCGTCTCGTGCCACGAACCGGTACTAATGAGAGTGGTGGCAGGATGTTGTCAGTCTGGGCCCCCTCCAGCACCTTTAGTACCGGTTCTTGGCACGAACCGGTACTAAAGGTCGTCCTACATAAACCCTTCGTCCACCCGAGCTCGCTCTATTCTTCCCCTTTCCCCTCTCCTCTCTGTTCTTCCCCTCTTCCTCTCGAGCTCATCACACATTTTGCCCAAAATTTGTCAGGATTTGAAGGCCCCCATCCATTCAAATGATCACAAAGGTTAGCAACTTTGTCCTTTCATCTCTCATTGCTAGATTAGCTCCTGCAATGCTTTATATAGTGATTAATTTGTGAGTTTAGTAATTTGGGAGGAAATATATATATGTGCTAGTATTTGATTTATATGTCATCTGAGGTCAAAAATAACACTTAGTTTGCATATGTAGGTGTGGTTTACTTAGTGCCTTCTAAATCTCCGTCGTAACCACAGTCGATCGCCTGCACCGTCCCGTCGCTGGCACCACCTTGTGGTGAGCCTCTTTTTCATGAAATTTTATATAAAAATTGATGTTTGTGTGATTTGGATATATAGTTACTCGTATAATTATCTTACCCGTACGTGTTTGTTATACATATAGTGCCATGGTTTTGATATCCGGCCCCGTCGGCCCTCATCCTTGTTATGATTCGGATGTGGTATATATATTCTCTTTTAAAACTAGTTGCATTTCGTGTTTATGACAAATTATGCCCATCAAGTTGACATAGAAATTTTTTGTAGGAGGTATGTGAACCGGAAATTCCAACCGACCCTATTGTCGAGAGGTTAAATTTAGTTGAAAGAGAAAACGAGTACTTGAAAGAAAAATTGAAAAGAATTGAGGGGGAGAAGATGGAATTGGAGTTGCATGTTGCCGATGTCATCGATGATCACAAGATCAAGATGGAGAAAATGCGCTTGAAGATTAGAAAGATTAGAAAATATGCCATCGATAGTGAGGCTTGGTATCATTATGCTATTAGATCAATTGTTACCTTAGTTGCGATCTTGATCGCATTTGTTGTTGCATTTAAATGCTTTAGCTAGAGAGTTATTTGTTTGTTGCATTTAAGTGTTGTATGAACTTTATGTATGAACTTGTATTAATTTGGTCTATTCGGTGTTGTGTAATGAAGATGAGCCGGCAATGGATGTACGATGACCGATGCTCTCCCCAGTTCGTTGAGGGCGTGCATACTTTTCTGCTTGCGGCTGAGGCAAAGAAGCGGGCGAATGGTTTTATGCCTTGTCCATGTGCTGGCTGTAAGAATGGTCACAATTACTCTACGTCAAGAACCATTCACGTCCACCTGTTTAAGTCCGGTTTCATGCCCCACTATAATGTTTGGACCAAGCACGGAGAAAGAGGGGTTATGATGGAAGAAAATGAAGAAGAAGAGGACGACGACAGCTATCCTGGCCATGGGTTCCCTGAATACGATGATACAACAATGGGGGAAGAAGCTGAGCCGGTAATGCGGGAAGAAGCTGAGCCGGCAATGCAGGAAGAAGCTGAAGAAGAGGCATCAGATGAGCCCGTTGATGATCTAGGTCGGGCCATTGCCGATGCAAAGAGAAACCGCGCAAGTGATTTGGAGAAGAAGAAGTTGCATCGCATGTTAGAGGATCACAAAAAATTGTTGTACCCGAATTGCGTAGGTGACAAGAAAAAGCTGGGCATCACACTAGAATTGCTGCAATGGAAGGCAGAGAATGGTGTATCTGACAAGGGATTTGGAAAGTTGCTGGTAATGATAAAGGATATGCTTCCAAAGGACAACGAATTGCCCGAGAGTACGTACGAAGCAAAGAAGGCTGTCTGCCCTCTAGGGTTAGAGGTGCAGAAGATACATGCATGCCCTAATGATTGCATCCTCTACGGCGGTGATTACGAGGATTTGAACGCTTGCCCGGTATGTGGTGCATTGCGCTATAAGATCAGCCGCGATGACCCTGGTGATGTCGAGGGCGAGCGCCCCAGGAAGAAGATTCCTGCCAAGGTGATGTGGTATGCTCCTATAATACCATGGTTGAAACGTTTGTCCCAAAACAAAGAGCATGCCAAGGCGATGCGATGGCACAGAGAAGACCGCAAGAAAGACGGAAAGTTGAGAGTACCCGCTGACGGGTCGTAGTGGAGAAAAATCGAAAGTAAGTACGGGAAGGAGTTTGCAGATGATGCAAGGAGCGTATGGTTTGGTCTAAGCGCAGATGGCATAAATCCTTTTGGGGAGCAGAGCAGCAACCATAGCACCTGGCCTGTGACTCTATGTTTGTATAACCTTCCTCCTTGGTTGTGCATGAAGCGGAAGTTCATTATGACGCCAGTGCTCATCCAAGGCCCTAAGCAACCCGGCAACGACATTGATGTGTACCTAAGGCCATTAGTTGAAGAACTCTTACAACTGTGGAATGGAACAGGTGTACGTGCGTGGGATGAGCACATGGGGGAAGAATTTGACCTAAAGGCGTTGTTGTTCGTGACCATCAATGATTGGCCTGCTCTCAGTAACCTTTCAGGACAGACAAACAAGGGATACCGCGCATGCACGCACTGTTTGGACGATACCGACAGTATATATTTGGCTAATTGTAAGAAGAATGTGTACCTAGGACATCGTCGATTTCTTCCGAGCAGGCATCCCGTAAGAAAGA
Source organism: Triticum aestivum (assembly GCF_018294505.1). Classification (NCBI taxonomy): domain Eukaryota; kingdom Viridiplantae; phylum Streptophyta; class Magnoliopsida; order Poales; family Poaceae; genus Triticum; species Triticum aestivum. The sequence continues at coordinate 16,147,364 of NC_057812.1, forward strand.
AAGGCAAGCATTTCAAAGGTGAGGCGGATCACCGGACGAAGCCTCGCCACCGTACTGGTGCTGATGTACATGATATGGTCAAGGATTTGAAGGTGGTGTTTGGAAAGGGTCCTGGTGGACAACCTGTTCCGAATGACACTGACGGACGCGCACCCATGTGGAAGAAGAAATCTATATTTTGGGACCTGCCCAATTGGAAAGACCTAGAGGTCCGCTCCGCAATTGACGTGATGCACATGACGAAGAATCTTTGTGTGACCCTGCTTAGCTTCTTGGGCATGTATGGGAAGACAAAAGATACACCTGAGGCACGGGAGGACCAGCAACGTATGCACGGAAAAGACGGCATACATCAGGGTCATGCAAGCTACGCTCTTACCAAAGAAGAGAAGGAAATCTTCTTTGAATGCCTGCTCAGTATTAAGGTACCATCTGGCTTCTCGTCGAATATAAAGGGAATAATAAACATGGCAGAGAAAAAGTTCCAGAACCTAAAGTCTCATGACTGCCACGTGATTATGACACAACTGCTTCCGGTTGCACTGAGGGGGCTTCTACCGGAAAACGTTCGATTATCCATTGTGAAGCTATGTGCATTTCTCAATGCAATCTCTCAGAAGGTAATCGATCCAGAAATCATACCAAGGTTAGAGAATGATTTGGTGTAATGTCTTGTCAGTTTCGAGTTGGTGTTCCCACCATCCTTCTTCAACATCATGACGCACGTCCTAGTTCACCTATGCGAAGAGATTAACGTTTTGGGTCCTGTATTTCTACACAATATGTTTTTCTTTGAGAGGTTCATGGGAGTCTTAAAGAAATATGTTCATAACCGTGCTAGGCCAGAAGGAAGCATCTCCAAGGGCCGTCAAAATGAGGAGGTCTTTGAGTTTTGTATTGACTTTATTCCTGACCTTAAGCCGATTGGTGTTCCTGAATCGCGGCATAAGGGTAGACTGGATGGAAAAGGCACGCTAGGAGGGGAACAGATAATATGTATGGACGCACATTCTCTCACTGATGCACACTACACAGTTCTACAGAATTCCGCCTTGGTGGCTCCGTATATGGATGAACACAAGAATTTGCTACGCTCCAAACACCCGGAGCGGTCTGATGACTGGATTACACGTGAACAAACCAGGAGTTTCGCCAGCTGGTTGCAGACACGTACCATGCATGACACCTCTATTGAAGATGACCTGTACTTGCTGTCCCAGTTACCATCTTCGAATATAATGACTTTCAAAGGGTACGAGATAAATGGTAATACATTTTACACGATCGCCCAAGATAAGAAGAGCACCAACCAAAACAGTGGTGTCCGCTTTGATGCAGAAACCAAGACGGGAAAGGAAACATATTATGGTTATATACATGACATATGGGAACTTGACTATCGACGTGGTTTGAAGGTCCCTTTGTTTTGGTGCAAATGGGTCAATATGACACGAGGCGGGGTAAAGGAAGACCCGCAGTACGGAATGACAATAGTGGATCTCAACAATCTTGCGTATGCTGACGAACCATTCGTCCTAGCCAATGATGTGGCACAGGTTTTCTATGTGAAGGACATGTCTACCAAGGCAAGAAAAAGAAAAGATAAGGAAGCGAATGCATCGTACGATGAGCCAAAGCGGCACATAGTTCTTTCTGGGAAGAGAAACATCGTGGGAGTGGATGACAAGACAGACAAGTCAGAAGATTATGAAAAGTTTGATGAAATTGCTCCATTCACAGTCCATATTGACCCAAGCATCCCGTTAAATGATGAAGATTTTCCATGGTTACGGCGCAAAGGGACACACGTGAAGAAAAAGTTTCACACCCAAAGATCTGGGATGTGATCGGCTTCACTATCATCACTTTCTTCTGTGTTTCACACCCAGAAGGGAATCTCTGTAATAGTTAGGGTAGTTAATTATGTGTTTTGGCATTTGAAACGCGAAGAAATTTTATGTGCAAACAAATTCTTTCATGCCTTTACTGATTTTTAAAGTTAAGTTATTCACAGACTAGTGATTCACACTAATTTCAAATAATTCAAAATTTAAACTATTCAAATTTGAAAACTACGGGCACTAACAAAAAGTTTGTAATTTTTTGTACCTAAAGCAAAAATATTCACAAAGAAACTCTAAATAGACAAAAAAACAACTCAAAAATAAATAAAGCAAATAAAAATAAAAATAAAACCCACCTACTATGCCAGAGCGGCCTGCATACACTAGAAACCCAACCTGTTGTTGGGCCAGGATGTAGGCCCGCAAAGGCCCAATAGGCCCACAGGGCAGCACAGAACATGTAGGCCCAGTAGGCCTGCTTTGGAGAGGAGCTCGAGAGAGCTACCGCATGGGGGTTTATAAACCAGTGCGGTCGCCCCTCGGCTAGCGAGGTGGGACCAAACTTGCCGCACCGCACCTGCGCCAGCGCACCCCCTTTAGTACCGGGTCGTGGCACCAACCGGTACTAAAGGGGGGGGGCCTTTAGTACCGGTTGGAGCCACCAACCGGTACTAAAGGGGTGCGGTTCCTGCCGCTTGGCCTGGCCAAAACAGGCCTTCAGTACCGGTTGGTGGCTCCAACCGGTACTAAAGGTGCCTTCTATATATACAACACTTACGAAAATTTCATTCTCCCTCTGTTTCTTCCTCTGTTTCCCCATTGAAGCACCGCCCGCGCGCCCCGATCAATCGATGCCGTCTCCGCCCCAGTCCCCGTCGCCGCCCCCGTCCCCGTTGCCGCCCTCGTCTCCGTCGCCGCCCCGGGCCCGTCCCCGTCGCGCCGTCCTTGCGTCGCCACCCCCGCATCACGCCCCGGCCGTCGCCTCGCCGTCGCCGTCGCCCCGCTGTGAGCTCTCCCCCTCTAACCCCTCTCCCTTGCCCCCGGCGGCCAGCATAGGCGCCGCCCCTCCCCGAGCCCATACACACACAAGCATGATGAACACACACACACACACACGTACCTATGTATGAATTAATGCATGTATATATTAGTATATACGTATTTTGTATGTTTAATTAGTTTAGATTTTTTAGATTATTATTTTTTCACTAGTATATATGTATGAATGCATGTTAGATGGATATAATTAGTGTTTAATTAGCATGGAAATTTTTTATATAATGTTGTTTTTCAGTTTTTTAATGGATGTATAGAAGTTGTGTTTTCTGTTTTTAGTGTTAGATGCTTAATTAGTATGAAATAGCATATAGAATTTTGACATATGCAATGATAGCATAATTAGTGTTATATAGAAATGTTAGAAATTTTAGTTATCAAAATCCAATCATTAAAAAAATGTTACTTTTTGCAGGCATATAGCTAGTATTTGTTCTCGACGATGCCCGGCCTGCATCCTCGCCGTCGACCCGTCCGCGACGACGTCCGGCTGACCCATGTCCGGGACTGGGCTCCGCCGGGCTGGCACTGGGAGGTGCTGCCTGGAGGGGCACGCCGCTTGATGAGGAACCCGGCCCCGGGTCCCGTCGTCGACCCTGATCTCGTTTGGTGGCGTTCGCGTGGGCCAGTTTCAGTGCGGAGGGAGCCGGCCCCGCCGGAGGTGGTACGTCGCCGTGTCAGGGAGGAGGACGAGCACGTCCATCGCTACATGGTTGCGTTAGAGGGCGGCAGGTTCTCCAATACCTGGTAGTTTCTTCAGGGATCTCACTTCAGCTATGATCCTGTGAGGGTTCCTTCCCGCGAGTGTCCTAGATTCTTCTGTAGTATTCGATCTTTAATTAGCTACCTAGCCAGTGATGTACTATTCAATATTATATATTATTTGAGATGATGTATTCAAGATTATATCTATTATTCGAGAAGATGTATTCGAGATTATATCTATTATTCGAGACGATGTAATTTGAATACTAAATTGTTTTATATTGCTTTTGGATTAGTTAAATACAAGCTATGGCGGAGAATACCGACAGAGAGGGAGAACAGACCATTTTCGATATGATACGCGGGCCAGATGATGATCAGAATGAAGAAGATTATGACGGCTCCGAATTTCTAAACAACACCGGAGAGGGTGATATGATATTCGATCGCGACGACCGAATTGATGAAGTCATGAACTACGATTATGACGATGACGAAGAACATGTTGATCCTGAAACAACAAAGACCGGCGAGGTATATATATTTATATAAGCAGGCATATGGTGATCATCACATGTTTTAAATGAGTTGAAGATATATTAACGAATCGATCTTTCTTCTTTCAGCCATCCGGATCGAGCAAATCTTCAAGGAACAGGACGAAACGAGGCCCGAACAAAAAGTTGAAGGAGGGCGTAAAGTGCAATATCGAGGCAGTCAGACCTAATGGCGAACCATTAGCGCCTAAGAAGATTGCGGACAAGTTCGTTCGTCAGTGCGGAGTTCTTGTGAAGGACCAACTCCCGATCTCCCTTGAAGAATGGAGAGAGCCAGCAAAGCCACGTCCAAATGTTACTTTTGTCCACGACAGACAAAAAAACTGCTTTGGGATACTCTCATGGAACATTTCACCCTACCAGATCATTTCACAGATGCAGATGTGGAGAAAGTCAAGGACGCCACTCTTAGGAAGATGGCGGTTGCATTAAAGAACCACAAGAATCGTGTATGGGACAAGTACATCAAGGATGGAAGGAAGACACCAGTATTCGAGGGAACACTAGAGAATCAAAGTGCTCATTGGGACGATTTCGTGAAATTCACGGATTTAGAATTAGCTAAGGAATGGTCGAGAATAAACAAGAAGAATGCCGAAAAAAGGATAAGTTCCATAAGCTGGGGCCAGGTGGCTACGCGGTGGCAATGCCTAAGTGGGATAAGTCTGAGAAAGAGATGGAGGATGCAGGTGTCACTCCGTTTACTAAGAGCTGGCCCCCCAGGTGCAGGACTTGGTTCTATGCGCATGGGGGAGTTGGACCAAAAGACAGGCAAAGTTTCGACGAAGGCATGTCTGAACGGAGCCGACGATAATATACTTGTTGCAATAGAAGAGGCTCGAACGGAGGTGTTCCAGCCCAACAGAGAGAACGACGAGCTTACGCGTGCCCTGGGAAATCCTGAACACCCGGGAAGAACACGAGGCAAGGGCGCTATTCCGTGGTATGAGGGGTTTTCGGACTGGAACGCCGACTACAGAACCCGTGCGAGAAGGAAGATTGCGGAGGAGAAGCAGAGGAAGATGGAGAAGGAGAAGAGGAAGCTGGACTATGAACGCCTTCAAGGCCTAGAATTAACGCACGCGGACTTGGCAGTCAAATTCCAGCGGCGGCAGGAGCAGATCGACTCACTTAGCCAGCAAAGGGGGTCTCAGCAGCTGCAGCAGCTAGCGGATGATCCAGCATTGGATACCACCGCCCCATCCATGCCGAGAAGCAGCATGGGTTCCGCCCCGTTTGACGCAATGCTGGATAGATACCCCGTGGATGACATCACGGAGAACACTACACTACTAGGAAAAGGGCTATAGATGGAAATGACACTAATGGCGCACCAGACAAGTGGTGCGCCATTAGTATATACTAATGGCGCACCACCCTCTGATGCGCCATTAGTGTTGAAACTACTAATGGCGCACCCTGACCACGGTGCGCCATTAGTACCAATTTTTTTTTGAGCTAGTGCGCCTGTCCAAACATACTAATGGCGCATCCCCTGGTGGTGCGCCATTACTAGTTGTAACTAGTAATGGCGCACCATCCAGGAGGTGCGCCACTAATGTTATTTTTTTTATTATTGCTTTTATTCCTTTTTTTGCAAAAGTTCTAATGGCGCACCGCCATGGGGTGCGCCATTAGTAACCTGGATTACTAATGGCGCATTTGTTGCTGGTGCGCCATTAGTAAGTGGGCAGCAACAAGATATTTTGGACAGCCTCTCCTCCCACACTCACTTTCTCCCCACTTCATTCTCTCCACCGCCTCCTCCTTATCTCGGGTGCCTCCTCTTTTTCACCTCATTTCCACCATAGATTCATTCAAATTAAGTGGTTAAGTTACCTTGTTTTGCTAGGTAAGTAAGGGGGGAAGCTATATTTATGTTGTTCTCCCTACAAACAATGTGCACATGCACTTTTTATGGCCTAGCTAGATCTATGTATGTTCGTGGTGTTGCATATGTTTGTGGTGTTGCATATGTGTTTGTGTTTGGAGGTGTACCGGTATTTGAAATGCGATGGTTGCCAATATTTTGCCGGAATGTTGATTCATTTCCGTTTCGGCGAGAATTTTGGCATTAAGCTTTCTTTTTGGTCCTATTTTTAGGGAAAGTCATGCCAAATTTTTTCTTGGTTCTAAAATATCGTTTTGCTCTACCCCGCAGGCGACCATGGTCCGCACGATGACCGAAGGCATCGTGAATAGGTTTTTGAGGTCCGCGAAGGCCGAGATGCTTCAAAAGAACGAGACGGAGATAAGATGTCCGTGTCGAAGATGCAAGCTGAATAGCCTTATTGCGGACCCGGATTCCGGGCAGGTGCGGGACCACCTGCTCTTGCGTGGTTTCATGGATGGCTATCGGTGACAAGGTGATGATGATGACTACGAAGTCGTTCATGGGGGCCGGGCAAGAAATGAGGAAGGGCAGCAAGACTACCACCGCGGCTCGGGGGGGCGAGAAGACGAAGAATCCCCAGGAGATGATCACGACGGTGATGCTGTACACAGTCATCATGTAGAAGATGCAGGACATGATGATGATGCCGGCGGAGCAGACGACGTTGGACCATCGATGGGCTGGGTGCAGGACCCTCATATTCAAGAGCTGCTTCTCAAGCAGACGGATAACGCAAGAGCTGCCGCCCGAGAGAAAGCCAAGATGGATCAACTTGAGTTAGACGCGGTTACTCCGTTGTATGAAGGATGCAGGCCCGAGGATACCCGCCTGAAAGTAACGCTCATGGCTCTGGAGATGAAGGTAAAACACAAAATGACCGACGCATGCTTCGACGAGAACATGTCATTCTGGCACGAACGTCTTCCCAAGGGGAACAAGTGCCCGACCAGTTTGGAGGAGGCAAAGAAAATCGTGTGTCCTCTGGATTTACCGCACGTGAAATACCATGTGTGCATGAACAATTGCATCATTTATTGGGACGAGCACGCGGAGTCTACAATATGTCCGGTGTGCGGTGTCACTCGATACAAGAAGAGGAAGAAAGCTCCTCGAAAAGTGGTGTGGTACTTTCCGATCACTCCTCGTCTGCAGCGGTATTTCGCGGATCCTAAGGTAGCAAAGCTCCTGCGTTGGCACGCGGATAGGGAGGAGAAGAAGCGAGAAGATGACGCAAATGATCCGGAGATAGATAAAAAAGACAAGATGCTGAGTCACCCTAAGGATGCGAGCCAGTGGCAAGCATTGAACTTCGAATACCCAGAATTTGGGAATGATCCAAGGAACATCATGCTGGGCGCGAGCACCGATGGAGTCAATCCGTTTGGCAGCCAGAGAAGCACACATAGCACCTGGCCTGTGTTTGTGTGGATGTACAACCTTCCCCCCTGGTTGTGCATGAAGAGGAAGTACATTCACATGAGTATGCTAATTGAAGTACATTCAATCTGTATCTGGGGCTGCTGAAAGAGGAGCTTGACACGCTGTGGAAAACGCCAGCCAATACGTGGGACGCCGCAGAGAAAGAATATTTCCCTATGAGAGCCGCACTGCTCACGACGGTGCACGACTATCTCGGTTACGGATATCTTACGGGGCAGGTAGTCCACGGATTTACTGGATGCGTAAGGTGCATGGATGACACAACGTATCGCCAGCTAGATAGAGATCCCGGGTCTTCGAAAACCGTGTTCATGGGACATCGAAGGTGGCTTCGCGACGATGACCCGTGGAGGAAACGCAAGGATCTGTTCGATGGTGAAACCGAACCCCGAAAACGCCCGTGTACGAGGAGCGGCGAGGAAATAGACAAGCTGTTGAAAAATTGGAAAGACTGCCCACTGCCGGGAAAGAAGCAAAAGGCGCCAGAGCCGGGAAAGAAGCGAAAGGCGCCAGAGCCGCTGCTGAAGGTATGGAAAACGAGGTCTGTTTTCTGGGACATGCCGTACTGGAAGATCCACCATGTGCCTCACAGCCTTGATGTCATGCATATCACGAAGAACGTGTGCGAGAGTCTCCTTGGTACCCTGCTCAACATGCCAGAGAGGACCAAAGATGGGCCGAAAGCAAGGGCAGACTTGAAATCAATGGGCATCAGGCAGGAGCTTCACGCTATATATGATGATGATGATGATGATGATGATGATGATGATGATGATGATGATGAGGCGAAGCAGGACACAGAAAGTCGTCGCAAAGGCAAAAAGGCCAAGAAGACCGGAAATGACTACCCTCCCGCGTGCTTCACTCTAAGTCAGGAGGAGATCGAGCAGTTTTTCACCTGCCTCCTAGGAGTAAAACTTCCTTACGGTTACGCGGGGAAGATAAGCAGATACCTAGACCCAGCGAAGCAGAAGTTCAGCGGGATGAAGTCTCACGACTGTCACGTGCTGATGACGCAGATACTTCCAGTTGCAATCCGTGGGATCATGGACGCGCACGTCCGTGAAACGCTATTTGGCCTATGAAACTTCTTCGACGTCATCTCTCGGAAGTCGATTGGCGTGAGGCAACTCAGAAGGCTACAGGAAGAGATCGTGGTGATACTATGCGAGCTTGAGATGTACTTCCCGCCCGCATTCTTCGACGTTATGGTGCATCTGCTGGTCCATATAGTGGAGGATATCATCCAACTCGGGCCGACGTTCCTGCACAGCATGATGTTGTTCGAAAGGATGAATGGTGTCATCAAAGGATACGTTCGCAACATGTCACGTCCAGAAGGAAGCATAGCCAGGGGCTTTCTGACCGAAGAGTGCATGTCCTATTGCACGAATTATCTAGGCATCGAGAACCCCGTTGGTCTGCCCGTCAACAGGCACCTCGGCAGGCTCGCTGGATGGGGTCACCGTGAGGGTCGCCGCGAAATGCATGTCGACTTCGAGGGTCGACTCGCCGACTTTGAAAGAGCAAACCTAGTCGCGCTACAACACATAGACGTGGTTGATCCTTGGGTGGTAGAGCACAAAACCTTTATTAAAAAGACGTACAATGACCGAGGTCAACAGAGGACGGACGGAGATACACTCAAAGAGCACAACTCATGTTTCACGCGTTGGTTCAAGCATAAGCTTCTGTCGTACCCTTTACATGAGGATTCTTCCGCGGAAGAACAACTCATATTCGCCTTGTCACAGGGCGCCGAGCACAACCTGATGACCTATGAGGCGTACGATATCAACGGCTACACATTCTACACCGAGGCCAAGGACATGAAGAGCGATGGTTATCAGAACTCCGGGGTAACGATGGAATCCTACACCGGTAACGACAAGGACAGATACTACGGAAGGATCGAGGAGATCTGGGAGCTAAGCTACGCTGGAGAGAAGGTCCTGATGTTCCGTGTCAGATGGGCCAAGAACGTCATAAAAGAAGACCGGTATTTCACCACCATGGTTATACCCGAAGCCAAATCCAAGACCGCGGGCGCAAACGTCACCGCGGAAAATGAGCCATGGGTACTGGCTTCCCAAGTGGACCAATGCTTCTTCATTACCGACCCGCCAAAGCCCAGTCGTGTTGTCGTGAGGAGAGGCAAAAGGAAGATCATCGGAATGGATGGAGTAGCCAATGAGCAAGACTTCGACAAGTACGGCGACCCGAGGATCGAACATGACGACGATGATGAAGTAGCAGCATACACCACAAGAAGAAGCAGGACCACCCTACCTAAAGGACGTCCGTTCCACAGAAGAACTCCATTTGCGAAAAAGAAGGGCAAGAAGATTGTGAACAGATAGCTAGCTAAGATCGATTGTATTTAAATCGTAGCCTTCATTTCTCGATTGTATTTCATGGGTACTTTTTGAACTATCATGAATATTTTTAAATTTCATGGACA
>NC_057812.1:16157330-16181126 GCF_018294505.1 Triticum aestivum
TTGTGAATAGTATATATCGAGAGGACTCCACTATGCAACCTTTGACATGCTCATCACATACTGTTATTTATAGTGAACCTTCTTTACTTGTATTTACAGGGAAACAATTGGTACAATTCTTGCCCGGGGCCACAGCCGTGTACCTGTGTATTCAGGAAACCCTAGAAATGTTATAGGTCTCCTGTTGGTAGGTAAAAATTATGCCATGGAGAATTACTCGATGATCTTTCTTTATGTACTTTACTAACTTAGAACCATTTAAATATTATTTAGGTCAAAAGTCTTCTGACAGTTCGTGCTGAAATAGAGACGCCAGTTAGTGCTGTTTCCATTAGGAGGATTCCAAGGTATATACCCCAATTCTATTTAAATATAAATTGGAAAAATCTCTTTCAAAATTTGGTACAATTGCTTGAATTTTTGGAGTACACGAATTATGGGCTAGTGATGATCATATGCACTAGTTACTAGTAGATGCTTCTCGACCCATTTTGAGCAGCAGAGCACTAGCACCAAGCTCTGGGTTTTGTTCGGTACACTCTGAGATGTAGATGCCTGAAAGATAAACATGTTGTTTGTCTACAAAAAAAACTTAATTACTATTATGGGCTAGTGATGATCATATGCACTAGTTACTAGTAGATGCTTTTTTATCCTCAGATTGGCGTCTAGTGTTCATAGAAATATATGATTATCTTTGTTGTATAAACTGACTGGCTGCCAAGTTACAACTTACTGGTGAAAGTTCATTTTTTTTATCAGTGGCATATGAGTGGCAGAAAAGTGGCTAGCCTCGTCTGCATATATGAGCATATAGATCAACAAAAAATAAACCCATTCAGCAAGAACATTTATGCACCTATTTACTAGAAGAATGAATAAATGAATGTCAGGGCTAGAGATCATTACTGTTTGTTATCCAGGAAATACAAAAGTTTGGATTGTTGAATGCATTCTGAATTCTAGCTATACAAAAGTTTTTTCCTTCTGAAATGTGTTTTCCTTCTTCTTCCTGTTTTGAGTAGTTTGCGTAAGTTTTCTGAAATGATGATGTATTTTTCTTAATTCAGCGAACCGTGAGATGGACTTAGAAGAAGAAACTACCTCCTGATTGCAGTTGATTAATTAGTATATATGTTGTAGACTTGTAGCATACCTACCTCTATATGGTTTTATATTTCAACTTGATTTCTGAATATTCCAAACCACACGCGAAGTCCTTTCTTACAAGAAGAAGTTTCTCTTCATAACAGTGAACAAAACTACCGTCAATCAGCTCAGTTCTAGTGCTGTTGGATTTTTTTTAATTGGCTTCTTCCAGTTTTGAAAATTCAGTTTATTCGGTTACTGAAAATTCAGTTAATTCAGTTAGGCACACAAATTTCAGAACTTTTGTGTGCCCTAGTACTTGGTGTTTGTAGAAAACCAGGAGTGTCAATGGGACTAGAATTCACTTGTTCTTATATGGGTTTGTAAAACTTGTTCATGTACTGAACTACTAATGCCTTGTGATGCTCTGAATTACTTGTGATGCCTCTGAATTACTTGTGATCACATTGAGAAAGACTTGTAAAGATGATGATCATCTTTAACAGAAAACAATTTGTGATGATTTTGCTAGTTTGCTGGGTTTTGTCTCCGACCATCTTGTCGTGATGTTTTTGCAGGTACCCCGAGAGGCCCTTGAGTTTACCGGAATGTCGATTAACTTCCGTTCCGGCAAATTCGGGTACTCCATATGTCCTATTTTCAGCAAAGGTCATGCTGAAATTTTCCGTGAATTTTAGCATGACTTTCTTAAAAATAGGACATATGGGGTACTTGTGACTAATGCATAGGTCGGGGTATCTTAGTAGTTAATTAAGTAGGATCAAGTGCCCCGGCGTACTTGTGACTAATGCATGGCTTTTAGGGTGCCTCGGTGTCGATAAAAACCGAAATGATGAAAAGTTAGGCTTTTAGGGTGCCTTGGCGTCGAAAAACCCTCAATGATAAAAGCTTAGATTTTAGGATGCCTCGGTGTCGACAAACCCTAAATGATGAGACCATGATCTTGTTCCTTGACAATAACCAACTTTTGACCAAACTTTGTTTCTATTTAGAGAGAAACATGGCCCACAACGATGAGGCCGGGGGTTCGGGCGGCAAGGCATTCTGGGAGCTGTCCCAGGAGATGGAGGAACAACCTCACTTGTATGAGGCCGCCGCCTTCCCCACCGATCCTGAGACCACGGATGGTGCCGCCGAGGATGACCACACTGATGCCACCACTGATGGTGCCGCCGAGGATGCCACCACTGATGATGGCGGCGCACGCACAGATAGCAGCCAGCCGAAGAGGCAACGGAAGGACCGGCGCCCGATCGTGCTCCGCACCCTCAAGGAGGAAGTTACTGAAGTGGAATCCAACGGGAATCCAACGGCGCCCGAACGAATAGTCAAGGGGTACTCGCTTCAGCTCGGGTGCATTGTCCGAAGCACCGTCTCGATCAACACCGAGAACCTGAGGCATCCTGACCGAGGGAATTTGCGCCACCTCCTCTTCACGAAGCTGCACGAATGATACAAGTTCCCCGCTGAATTCGAAAACACAAGCCTCAAAGGGAATAAAGTGAACAATGCTGCCCTCACGAAGATGAGCAAGGCCCTGTCTACATGGAAAAGCAATGTGAAGAGAATGATCGAGAAAGGTGAGAGTTATGAGAAGATCAAGGAGAAAAATCCTTCGATCACCGAAGATGACTTCAACGACTTCAATCGTTCAACCGGGCAACCCCTTGTTCCACGGTACCCCGATGCCACCCAACTTGTTTAGGGTTCAACTGGTTCGGGTGCTGCCAGGCTGCGACGACTTGTTACCTCCGATTCGACCCGTCGGGGCCGACGATGATGACGTGATGACCCTCAGCGCCTGCCTGAGCTGGCCCCTGCTTTGGCCGAAGAGCCAGATTCGTTTGGGGGCGGGGGACACCACCCCAAAGACAACACCGCCAGTCGTGCCGGCGCCAAGTCGGCCCCATGGCAAGACCGCCGTAACGGTGCCGGACATCCCTATGCCACTGGATCCAAACATGCATATGGCACAGGATCAGAACGACGACGACGACGACGATGATACATTTGGCAACGTCGATCAGTACTTTGCCGAGCATGGGTACGATGGCGACTTCATGGGGCCTCCTTCTCAAGAACCAAACCCAACAAAAGACGTGTGCGATCTAGCTCATACCGCGGAGAAGCCAAGTTGCAACAGGCGCCGTCTGGCGTTCAGCTCTCAGGAGACGCCTCCAGCTGCCGACTTCACCGAGCCTCAGATAGGCGAGGTGCGAAATATTATCAGCCCCAACACACTCAAGAAGGCGATCTGTGAGCAGAACTCGGTCCCATTATAGGAGAAGAAGAAGGCACGCAAAAGAAAGACTAAGAAGGGTGCGAGCCAGCCGGCACCGAGTACGATCCGTGCTCAGGACGGGCCACCTTCACCGCAGGATATCTCGAGGAGGGTGCATGTCGCGGGTAGGGCGATGCTACCGACAAATATGCTCAATGCTGCAACCGGTTCTATGCGGAGTCTGCATGACAGTGTTCTTGCTTTGGAGAAGCGGCGTCTCAGGGAGAAGGATGTGGCATACCCGGTTTTCGCGGCCAAGGTGCCAGAGGGCAAGGGCTTTGTGGATAACTCCATCGGGCGTACGATCGTCCTGCGTTTTGATGACATCCACGCTATGTTGAACCTTCATCCGCTGCACTACACCTTCGTTCGGCTATTTTCGCTGAGTATGGAGATGCGGATCATTCGCGACAAGACCCCGGACATCGTGATAGTCGACCCCTTCTACATGCGTGCCAAGATCTTGGGCAGCGCTGGGGACCGGCAAGTCGCGAGTTCTTACCTCGAAGGCGTCATTCTGGCAAACCAAGATAAGGATAACTTCCTCGTGCCTTACTTTCCCGAGTAAGTCCTCCCCTCAACCGGCCCGTAACATATGAATTCTTACTTTTCGATCGTTTTTCTTTTAACATTCCGTGTTTTCTGCAGTGACACATGTTGCACGCTCATCCTCCTAAGCCCCAAATATTCCATGGCCACGTATTTCGACCCGGACCGTCAGTCGAACGTAGACTACACAAATGTCAAGAAGGTTCTTGATGATGTTCTCCCCGGCTACGCCCAATCTGGAGGCACCTTCACCATGCCTATTCGTAAGTACGGCAAGCACATGTTCTCCCACAATACGACATTCTGCTGCGTCAAGCAGCTGCCTGGCGGTCAGAAGGGTGCCTACTACGCCATCCATCACATGCGGGCGATCGTACGGGACCATCATCAACTTCTGCTACCGAGTAAACTCAAAGATTGGGCCGCGAGCGTGTCGGCAATCCAGGACGCGGACCTCCGACAAGAATTCTTTCGCATCCAGTCGGAGTTTGCGGAAATCATCCATCAAGATGTCCTTCGTACCTCGGGGCAGTTCTACCTCAGAAATCAACCGTCCAACAGTGACATCGACACAATGCTACAAATGCAGGATGACAACGCCCGTTCTTTCATGACTCCCACGATAGACGACGGCTTCATCCACGCTCCGGTCCCTTGAGTCGAGTTGTCTAGTTCTGAAACATTGATTGGCTCATGTTGTAATTAAACTTTAATGAACTTGTAGTATGTCTCTTTGGTTTCGAGAGTCGTTCAACTTAGATGTAATCGATGCTATTAATGTCTTCCTTTTCTCTTCCGATCGTTCTGTTGCATAATTATATATTGCTTATGTATTGTCTGTGAATTGGTACTACCGTTTCGTTTGGCTAGTGCATAGAGATGCCGACGTATGTCGTGTACAAGGGTAAGGTTCCCGGAGTCTACGATGACTGGGAGGAGTGTCGGAGACAGGTTCACCGATTCAGCGGTAATAGTTACAAAGGGTACACCACTAGGGCCGAGGCCGAATCTAGATACGCCCGCTATCTAGCGGGAGAGGGGAGGGAGCGTTGGAGGAACCGGATGAAGACGAGTTTCATCGTGATGATGCTCATCGTGATGACCGCAGCTCTCTTCTATGTGATGGTAGTTTAGATGATCGATATCGACTTGTAATGTGAAGACAAACTCGCTACTCGCGGTCTCGAGACTTGTAATATAATGTTCTATCTTTGTTCGGTCTTTTTAATTCGGAGACTAATATGATGAATTGTATTCGGAGACTAATATGATGAATTGTATTCAAAGACTAATCTTCTATTGTATTCGATGAATCTGTTGTTGATGTGTGTTGTCTATATTTTGTCAAACTATACATTTTGTAACCTGTGCAAAAAACAGAAAATAAAAAGATAAAAAAACCTAATATTCATACTAATGGCGCATCACAGGACAATGCGCCATTAGTATGACAGTGCATACTAATGGCGCATCACTGGGTAGTGCGCCATTAGTATGCTGCGGTTACTAATGGCGCATCCAGTGGTGGTGCGCCATTAGTATGCCAAAGCACCTGGGTATACATGGCCCCTGGGAGGCATACTAATGGCGCACGCTGGCCTATACTAATGGCGCACCCGCGGTGCGCCATTAGTATACCAGATACTAATGGCGCACCAGGTGGTGCGCCATTAGTAAAAATTACTAATGGCGTGCTGTTAATGGCGCACCACAGATGCGCCATTAATGGCCATATTAGGTGCGCCATTAGTAGGGGTTTTTCTAGTAGTGTTAACTGCGAGCTACACTTCAAAATTAAGAACATATCCTTGAAGGTGGCGGATGGCGTTGCTTATACAAATTCCCCCGATGCAACCTTCCATTGCAACCCGATTCCAGCAGGCTATGCTCGTGTCGTGGTTGATGAGGTGGCGGACCAATATTCGGGGCTAGAGCTTGACATTCCTGGAGGTGACGAGGAGCACACACTCAGAGAGGCCAAACATCGTATCATCCTATGGAGAAATGATTGCATCATCTTTCGAAGGCCACCGACACCGCGTCACCCGACTCCTCATCGAAGTCCGCCGCCGATTCAGCAGACTCCCGCTCCTCCAAGTTCGCCAACGCGTGAGGCCACTCCTCCTCCTCCAAGTCCGGCAAAGTGTCAGGCCACTCCTCCTCCAAGTCCGACACAGCGTCAGACGTCCACTCCTCCAAGTCCGGCACAACCTCAGGCCACTCCTCCTCCAAGTCCGGCACAGCTTCAGGCCACTCCTCCTCGTCCAACTCAGCCCCGTCAGCCATCTCCGCCGCCTCAGCAATCGCAGAAGAGACACCCCGCAGCTATGGTGCGTAGCGGTACGAGTCGAGGTCATAGTACAGGAAGTACAGGCGGAGGCAAGCGATATAAATATCGTCCAAACCTCACTACTCCTCTTTCTTAGAGGGCTTACGACAGGACCGAGGAGCAAACCAATGCCATAGTGCGGCCAGAAGTCGACGCCCATTTTGGACCGAAACCGCCACCGCCGCCAAGGGAGAAAGTGCCTGTGGAAGTGATTGACCACTTCATTCGTATGGCTCAACCACCAGCTCCTAAGCCTGTTGACACAGACTATGAGCGCCACGTCAGGAAGTTAAATCGACAACGTCTACAGAAGGAGGCGAGCTCGAGCTCGAGCAAACAACAAGAAGCTGTCAAAAAAGGCGGGAAAACCGTTGCCCAGCTGGGAGAACAGGCGGCGCAATCGATCCCCCCGCTTGTTGTGCCAACAACACGTGACAGTACGCGCGCCCAATATTATTGTGGGCAAACAGTTTACGTTCCCGAGGTGGGCGATGTGGTAATAACCCAGGATATAATGCAGGCTGAAACTCTCAACATCACTGTTGGACAACTCCTCGAGATCGAGGACATGCCTGTGCTTAGAGAGGAGGAAATAAAACGGAAATATGCCCGGGGCCAACCTTTGGTCAAGCCAGAAGAGGTCAAGAAGCTCCCAACGAGAATGTATGAATTGGATCAATGGTACATGGACATTACCAAGAGATCCGATCGAGAGTCCCTCATGGTGCAAGTCAAGAAGGATCATTACTACCATCAGAAACCTGTGACCGTTGAGTATTCTGAACTGTTTCAGTTATACAATCAAGACGCACTCGACAAATCTATTGTTAGTTGCTATTGTCTGTAAGTGATTTCTTTCTGTCATTTAAAGTCTCAAGCTAGCTGTAGTGATCCTTTTGATCAATCATTACCTGTAATTATCCTCACTATATTCTTTTCTGTGGTATTATGCAGGATGAAGATTTATAAAATGAGAAAAGGTGGACGCTATGGCATTGGGTTCATTGACCCAAACACCGTTAATGAATACACATGGAAAATAAATCCACATCATGAAAAGCAGGTAGAGGACAGCATGCTAGAGTTCTTGAAGCGCCTCAAATACAATGAAGATATACTACTTCCTTACAACTTCCAGTGAGTCACACTGTCTTGTACTACAAATTCTCTGTTTTTGCCTACTAGCTAGCTACATGTTTTTGCTTACATATGCCCGCTTAATTAAGACATGCAAACGTGTGTGCATGCAGATATCACTGGATCTTGTGTATCATTAAAGTTGACGCCGGAACAGTTGAAATACTGGACTCACTACTCAAAGCAAATAGTGACTATAACATCTTGTTTGGGATAGTCAACGGGTAATTTCAATCATTGTTAACTATATATCTCGGCCTATTTAGTTCGTCATTTCATGATATAAACTATTTAATAACCCCTTTATTCATTTTCTTTGTCGGCGGGCAGGGCTTGGGCAAGGTTCATCAGCGTCACTCCAGGCGAATGAAAACGACAACTGAAATGGTTTCGACCCAAGGTAAGTAATTAAGTAGTACTAGCTAGCTAGCTAGTTGCCATCTCTTTAATTATCATGCTTGATTAATTATTATCTGATCAAATTAAATTCCATTCTCGTAAAGGCCCTGAAGCAGGCGCAGGGGACTGATCTGTGTGCATTCTGTGTTTGTGAGAACATTCGCATGATGGCGTCTGAAAGGAGCAGATCTCAAAGACAGGAATGGGTACGCTTGTCAGAACACTATTCACAATTTTTACACCATTTTCGATATCTAGTCACACAACTAATACACATGCATATTGATCTCCTTCTTAACAGTTCATAGAGGTGCGGGACAAGCTCCTAGGAACGGAGCGCGTAGAAGCACTTCAAGAGGAAATAGCGGAATTTTTGCTCGACCAGGTCATAAATCCAAAGGTAGAATACTATTACTCGCTACCGCCCCCATCGACCAGGTCATGAACCACTTCCAATTGTCATCGTGCTCCGAAGGCACCAATTAGGCTAATGCCACTGGCTCCGAAGGCAACATGCATATGTAGGAGAAATTGTATATAGCTATACATGTGTGTATGTGTGAATTAATATGGTGGTTTGTGAGACATTGATGATATATATATGATTGGTTCTACTAGAAGTTCTATATATATATATATATATATATATATATATATATACATATATATATATATGCATAACGTGTACAATGTGTAGTATCGTAAAATACCAGCAAATGAAAAAGAATTAAAATGGAAAACACAAAATTAAATGAAAAAGAAATCATAAAACCAAAAAACCCCCAAACATTTTAGTACTGGTTGGTGTTACCAACCGGTACTAAAGGGCTCCCGGCCCCCGGAGCTGGCTCGTGCCACGTGGTTGCCCTTTAGCACCGTTTCGTGCTGAACCGGTACTAAAGGGGGGGCCTTTAGTGCCCACACTTTAGTGCCGGTTATGGAACCGGCACTAAAGGGCCTTACGAACCGGTGCTATTGCCCGGTTCTGCACTAGTGCAAATAGAACCCATCAGGATAATGATGGGGTACAATAAGCGATGTCATAGGTTTGTCCAGCCTTGGGGGTGCAAACATGATCCGAAGCATGGAGATGGGGGTGTTGGAGCCCAGTTGAAGTTTTGCATGTTATCGACTTCGAATTGTACATTAGGGGTCATCAATTGAAGGGTAACAATTATTGTAAAGGACTCTAGTGGAATATATAATATAAATTACTGTCACTACTTTCATTCACAAGTACTAATACAACAATTGATAATTATAGCAATAGGAAACATTTGTATGAAACTAAAAACATAATACACAATTGAGTGAGGATTATTGTATAAAAAGAATTCGAGAATCAACTACTTTTATCTAAGCCTTTTGTGGAAAATATTAGAAAAAAGGGGCAAGTTCTTCATCATACCTTTTTCGGTGCTCACAAGGGAGGGGTGGAGTGGCGGACACCGCCACTACCTTTTATGATACTAGTTGCAGTAAGAAGTGATCGTTGGAGATGGTGGGGTGGTTTTATCCCTCAATATTCATTGTGTTGGATGAAGACCTAGGTGGAATTGGCCGTATTGGTCCATGGAGGATCCAACTCTAGACAAAACTAGGCTCCTGACCTATGACTCCAGATAGGGATAGAAGCAGACGTACTAGCCCACATAGTTTGCTGAAGGCATCATGTACCGCTCAACATGATATGGAGGGGAAGAGGGGAGAGAGGTTGTATGACGAGAGAAAGAGAGAGAGAGAGAGAGAGAGAGAGAGAGAGAGAGAGAGAGAGAGAAAGAGAGAGAGAGAGAGGGAGAGGTTGTGCGTGCTTTATCGAGCTCTCTCTCTCTCTCTATGTCCTTAAGGTGAACAAAGTCCAATGCCTAGAACTTGGGAAGGCCTCGTCAATGTTATATAAGCCTTGTTAGGAAAGAGCTAAATTTATACATGTCCTATTACCAATTAGAAAAATAAACGTATACATTTTCGCTTACTACATTGTTGAAAAGCTAGGGCTTAGTAGAAGGATCCCGACGAATCCTACTCCTAGCACCAGTCAGGGATAGTTGGTGCATAACTATGTGCGGGTGCTATGGCCGTCCTTTTTTTCCTTTTTTTCTAGTGTGTTTAAATTCCTTTTTGTTTCTTTTGATTTAGCTTTTTTTTCCATTTCCTATTCGATTTTATTTTATGATTATCAATTCAACTTTATTGACTTTCTTTGATTCTAACTCAATAACTTGAATATAATTTTCTATCCATGAAGATTTATAAATATGATTTCAACATTTCCCATTTCTTTTCTCTGATATATTACATTAATAGTATTTATACATAATTCAAATATGTGATGAATATTTTACAAATACGTCATGAACATTTTTAGAATATGTAATAAATATTTTATGAATACTAGAGGAACATCTTTTTTCATACAATAAAACATATTATATAACATTTTAATTATTCTATGATTTTTTTTAAATAGGCGATGCAATCTTCTGGAATATGTGATGCCCACGGTAAAAATATGAAGTGAACATATATTAAATATGGACATACATCTTATATGCATGAACATGTACATTTTTTTCACTTTTTACAATATATATCTTCAATTTAAATTTTCATTCAATTTTTAAAAGTATTTAAAATAAAAAAATTAGAAATCTTGTTAATAATCGACGTGGACCCATTCAGTTGCTTCAGTGCATTGTCTACAGTTAGTTAGGCAGGATGAGGTGTGGTCGATGTAGAGGTGGAGGGGTGGGTGTGGAAGAGAGCATGTGTCAACAAAGGAAAATTTTGAGGTTCTGGTTCCCACATGAAAATACTCAAGAATTTCTTCCAGCTACTATATATGACCAACCGATAAACCCATCCTCTCAGGGTTCAATAAGCATCGTGGCTAGCCAATAGGTTTCTTGCGAAATAAGAAACCCACTTCTTCAGGCCTCCATCTTTCACCCCACATACTTTGGAGGTTCAGTTGAAAAGTCAATGGAGAAGTCTTCCTCGTTACAACCATCTTGGAGAACATGTCTTCACAAGCCACCAAATTTCTTGAAAGTGTGTGCGCGTCCATATAATGGCCACAAGCAACCTTTAGTAACCCTACAAGAAAGTGATGTACCAAATGCACGCCATACATCTTTTAATTTATCCTCATAATGACCTGGTATTTGAAGGTCACAATGTTTTAGATCGAATGTGAGTATGGAATATCGCAGTGCAACCAAGAGGGGCTCCTATATCAGCTAGCACACATGGATTGCAGTTTGCTGACAAATACATATGAATTCGACGATACTTTTGGAGATATGATTATTCTATATTAAAGAAGAATCAATTGGCAAGGTGGAGCTTCATCCGTAGTGCGAGTGAGAATGTCAATAGTGACTATGGATGTATAAAGGGAGAAGATAGCATGAACATAAGTATAGTTGATCATTACCATTTTGTCCAAAATACTACGAGGTCTCAACTGACACATAGGAGTACTAGGGTATGTGGGATAAGTGAGCTCCCATGTCTTTCCATGGTCTATGTTTGTTGAGCATGTCTGGTCCGCGCAGTTCCTGAAAATAATAAGTGGGAAGAGCGTGCCTAAGGTAGCTTTGATTTAGATGAATGTTGCATACCAACCAGACCTACTGGCTATTAATGTAAGAAGGTCACGGATTCAACCCATTGGGACAATAATGAAGTAAAATAACCCATCTAGTAGGTCCTCCTAGTCGTGGGGTCCAAACATGATGCAGAGCACGTAGATGCGGGTGTTGACGCTCCAGTTGATGTTTCACATGCTATCATCTTAAAATTCGGCAATGGGGATAGCCAATTTGTGGCTAACAATTATAGCAATGGAGTCAAGTTAATACATAATATAAATACTACTTTCATTCACCTAGTTTTACTTGAACAATTAAAAATTATAGTAACATGTTTAAAATACTTGTAACTATAAACATAATACACAATTGAGTTAGGACTAAAGTATTTCCATCCAAATATGCGTGCGTGTCTAGAATAATCGATGATGACAAATTTCATCAACATTTGAAATAAAGAAGGTAAATGGAGCCTTTTTTCTTGCTATGGAACATGCATGAAGGCAATATTGATGTTTTCATATTGTTTTACAATGATATTTGTAAACCCTTGAACGTTTGCGCATTCTTTATATAGTATAAAAAAGCTCTACTTTATACAATTTTTCGGTGGAAACAACAGATAAAGGGTAAGTTGTTCATCATACCTTCTTCAGATCTCACAAAGCAGGTTGCAGTGCTGCAGACCGGACTACCTTGTACGATGCTAGTCACAATAAGATATGAGCTCCCATGTTTTTCCATCGTCTAACTTTCTCGAGCATGTCTGCTTTGCACAGTTCCGAAAAATAATAGGTGGGAACAGCGTGGCTGAGGTAGATTAGATTTAGAAAAATGTTGTGTACCAACTAGACCTGGTGGCTATGAATGTAAGAAGGTCAAGATTCAACCCATGAAGACAATAATGGAGTATGATAACCGATATAGTAGGTCCTCCTTGCCTTGGGAGACAAACATGACGTGAGTTCTTTTTTTGTTCTTAATACACTAAATCACATTTATGCACGACACATTTTTACATATGTGCTGAATACTTCCTGAATACGTGAGTTCTTTTGAAATATGTGATGACCATATTAAAAATATGAGGTGAACATACTTTTAATACTGAACAACCATCTTAGATGCACGAATATTTATATTTGTTTCATATTTTGCAATATAATTTTTCAGTTCGAGTATTTATGTTTTGAAAATATGTAAAACAAAAATTCCAACAAAATGAAAATCCAGTTGAAACACGTAAATTGGCCCATGCAGTTGCTTTGGTGAGTCGACAACCGGACAGTTAGGAAGGATTAGTATGGTTAGCAGAGAGGTGCAGCTGAGTGGGAGGAAGAGAGCATGCACGACGAGAGGTAGAAACTATGGTTCTGGGTCACACTACTCATTTTGGTTTCTATACTGGGTATGAAAATAATTGAGAATTTTCATCCAACAAGTAGGCATGGACATAGCATAACCCCATCTTCTCTTGGTTCACTAAGAAGCGCGTCTCGCCAATATGTTTCCCGTCAAATAACGACACCCACTTCTTCAAGCCTCCAGCTTCCACCGGCAAATACTTTGTAGGTTTATTCAAAAAGTCGATATAGTAGAAGGCTTCCTTATTATAACCAAGTAGGTGAAGTGTATCGTTCCATGCCACCAAGTAACTGGAAAGCGTGTACGGGTACATATAATCGCTGCAACCAACTCTTAGTACCTCAACAAGAAACTGGTTTGCCAAATCCACGTATCACATATTTTCTTGTATCCTCATAATGACTCATCCTTTCAAGGCCACCATATCCTAGATCAAATATTGATTCAGAAAGTCATAGTGCAACCAAGAGGGATCGCAAATCGCCAAGCATACAGCCGGTCCCGGCCGTTGAAAAATGTGTTTGAATTCGTTGATGCTTTTGGATATATGAAGGTTCTTCAGTAGAGTTGAATAAATTGCCAAGATGGATCTGTAGCCGTAGCAAGAGTGAGCATGTTCATTGAGACAAGGGATCTTCTGAGGAAGAACATATCATGGCTATGAATATATTTGACAACTACTGATTTGTCCAAAATACTCTGAGGGCTCAAGCGACACAATGGAGTACTAGGGTGTGTGGGATAAATGAGCTCCTATGTCTTTCCATTGTTCAAGTCTTTTGAACTTGTTTGGTCGTTAAAGTTTGTAGAAAATAATAGGAGTTTAGTGCAGATGGTTGCTAGCGATGAATTCAAGAAGGTCACAGATGGAAATATGATAATGTAAAATAAAACGTGACATAGAAGTGCCTAGCCTATGGGTGCGAACATGATGCAGAGCATGGAGATGGGGATGTTGCAACTCCATTCGATGTATTGCATGGTACCAACTTCGAATTCTCCATTAGGGATCATCAACTTAAGGATCACAATTATAGCAATAGCCTCTAGTTAAATATATAACATAAACTGCTATCACTATTTTCATTCAGATAGTAATTCTACAACCAATCATAATAATATTAACATAGTAAAAATGTTTGTAAAACAATAAACGTAATACACAATTCAGTAAGGAGTAAATTATTTCCATGCATATATGCATGCATGAACCTCAAGAAAAATGGACCACCTTGAATTTCATCAACATTTGAAATAAAATAATGCAATTGCTGCATTTTCTTTCCTTGGGAGACGCATGAAAGTGATATTGAAATTTTGATATTGTTTTACATTGATATTTGTAAACCCTTTAAATTTTCTGTATTCTATTATATAGTATAAGAAACTCAAAGATGAACAACTCTTTAACTAAATTTTCCGTTGAAAAAACAAGAAAAATGGCAAGTTCTTCATCATACCTCCGTCAGTTATAACAGGCGAGGGTATAGTGGACGAGACCGCAATTACATTCTGTGATGCTAATCGCAATGGAAGTGGTTATTGCAGAAAGTTGGTTGCTTCACTTCCTCACTATTCATCATGTTCGCTCCCGATCTAGGCAGAATTAGGAATCTTGTCCATCGATGGCTCAAGATTTTGAAAAAACAAGGATCCAGACCTATGACTCCAGACGTGGACGGAGGTAACAGTATTAGCCTTATGTTGCCTTGAAGCATAATCTAGTGCTCAACCATGTGCGGATTTAGCATAGTTAGCATGGATATGGAGAGGTTCGGGGCGGAGCGTGTCTGACGAGAGAGACAAAGAAACAGAGAGAGAGAGAGAGAGAGAGAGAGAGAGAGAGCTTTATCAGGTTCTCTCTCTATCTCTCTATATCTTTGAGGTGAAAAATGTCTAGTGCGAAGAACTTTTACTTATCCTGCAAATGTTAGAAAATAAGTTTATAAATTTTCCACTACTACCTTGTGAATAATCTAGGGCCCAATGAATCTTACTCTAAGCGCCAGGCATGGGATAGTTGGTGAATTGCCTAATTGGACTGCTATGGTTGTACTTTTTTCCCAGTGTGTTTCAACGGTTTTTTGTTTCTTCTAGATTAGCCTTTCCTTTTTTTCCTGTTTGTTTTCTTTTTCATTTATTAGTTGTTTTTCTTTCTTCTACATTTTACTCTGTGGCATGTATATAATTGTTTATCTATCAATATTTTACAAATATGAATTGAACATCTTTTTATTTCTTTTGAATACATGAAATTTAATACAATAATATTTGTTAGCGTAATTCAAATATGTGAGAAATATTTTCCAAATACGTGATTAACATTTTTTGAATACTCGATGAACATATATTTTCTTTTTAATACAATCAAACATATTTATACATGGCACATTTTAAATATGTCATGAACAATTTTTAAATACGCAATGAATTCTTTTGGAATATATGATGACCATGTTCGAAATATGAGGTCATCGTAGTTTCAATACAGATGTACATCTTATACCCGTGAATAGTACCTTTTTTCATTTCTGCGATATAGTTTCTCCATTTGAAACTTTTTTTTACATATGTAGATTGAAAAATTCCAGAAAAAAATAAAATCATTATGAAACCCGGCACGGGACCATATGGTTGCTCGGACGCAACCCCTACCAGTAAGTTGGAGAGGATTAGTGTGGTTAGCGTATAGGTGCAGGCGAGAGGAAGGAAGAGAACATGCGCCATTTGAGGAAGAAATTAAGGTTCTCGCTCACGGTCCTCATTTTGGTCACTATCTACCGGGTATGAAGATACTCAAGAATTTTAAAGCTCATCAGGCGGGGGGCGGACCAGGATTGCCTCTATGATTTCTTCCACGTCCTTGATCTCCATTGCATCTTCTATATAGCTGGAAAGACAACATGCGGGTGTTGGCATCAAAACACATAAATTGTTAGCGGGTATTCTCAAATGCCTCAAAAGGCATATAAAATTCTAGCCTAGACAGTTAAAGGCATTTGTGACAATGTTGGAGATACTTACGAAGGAAAAGACCTTTCACGGACTTTTTATAAAATGCCTCATAAATACATAACGGAGGCATCTTCAGAACGCCTACAAGCATAATTTGTGGCATCATAAATAATGACTCCAAAGGTCAAATGTGGCGTTTCTCAAACCGCCTCCAAAACATTTTTGTGGCACTTTTCAAATTGCCTTCAAAACATTTTTATGGAATTTTTGAACCATCTATATAATTATGGAGAAGGAGAAATTCCAAAAGTTGTCAATTAGTTTACTGATTTAAGATAAGATCAAGTACACCAGATAAAATTTTGGGATTTTCTATATATAAATGCCAAATGCCCCTACACATTGATTACCAATGTGTGTGTGTGTGTGTCACACACATATCTCTTACTCCTTGTGTGCATTTTTCTAACATGAACAGAAGGCTCACCATATATAGAAGGTCACAACAAACAAGCTCAAATTTCAACAAGTTGCCACACTCCATGATGTCATAGTAAAATGATTTTTGACATAGACCATCTAGCACAAACAAAATGAGGAAGTAGGGCATGACCTCAAACACCTTATGTACACTATGGCATCGGATCAACAACAACCAGACATGGGTATGCCTGGCGTGGGGAGGATGACCCCTAATTTGTGTGTGGCCTGGTGCACCTTGCTCCTCCTCCCCCGCTCCGGCTCAGATCTCCCACCTCTAAGACTGGGGACAAGAGAAGAAGAGGCATGGTGTTGGATGGTGTTGGAGGTCGCGGCGGTCACTATGGCCGCGAAGGTTCCGGCGTAGGACTCCGGTGGCATAGGAGGCTCCGGTGGCAACAAGTCGCCCGACGATGGGCAGCGACATTGAGCAGGATGGGGATTATTTTGTTGTGTTTTTTCTTTTACCATTTTTGTTAATCATTAATCCTTGAGTTGTCATACATGTGTGTTACTCACGTGGTACCACCATGACACAAGGCAACTCATGGCTCTCGTGCATAGGGTGTGTTGGGTGACCCTCACAAATGCGACGACGTCACTGGAAATGCCATTGAACAACCAACAACACAGTGTCTCTCTCTCTCTCTCTCATATGACATGAATATAACTTTTGTCAATATAGACTTTTCAACTATGAGTTGAACATTTTTTTTATTTTTTATTCAGAAAATTTTATTACATCATTATTTCTCACATTTTCAAATATGTCATAAACAATTTCCAAATACGTGATCAACATTTTTTAATATGCAAAGGATATTTTTTCAATACTCGATGAACATATTTTATTTGTTCTTATTACACTAAAACATATTTATGGATGACACAATTTCACATATGTGATGAATACCTGCTGAATATGTGAGTTATTTTGAAATATGTGATGACCATATTTAAAATATGAGGTGAACATATTTTTAATATTGAACAAACATCGTAGATGCACGAATAATTATATATATAGATATTCATTTTTTGCAATATAGTTTTTCCATTCGAATATTTATGTTTTCAAAATATGTAAAATAAAAAATTCCAAAAATGAAAATCTAGTTGAAAGCAAGACATTGGCCCATACAGTTGCTTTCGTGAATCGACAACTGAATTATTAGGAAGGATTAGTATAGTTAGAAGAGAGGTGCAACTAAGTTGGAGGAAGAGAGCGTGCACCACCGAGAGGAAGAAATTATGGTTCTAGGTCACACTCCTCATTTTTGTTGCTATCTACTGGGTATGAAAATAATTGAGAATTTTCATCGAACTAGCAGGCATAGAGATATCATAACCCCATCTTCTCTCACTAAGAAACCCGTTGGGCCAACATGTTTCTCATCAAAGAACGATGCCCACTTCTTCAAGCTCCAGCTTCCACCCGCAAATACTTTGTAGGTTTAGTCAAAAAGTTGATGTAGTACAAGGCTTCCTTATTATAACCAAGTAGGAGAAGTGTGTCTTTACATGACATCAAGTTACTGGAAAGTGTGTATGGGTACATATAATCTCTGCAACCAACTCTTAGTACCTCAACAAGAAACTGGTGTGCCAAATGCATGTCTCACTTTTTTTCTTGTATCTTCATAATGACCCAGCCTTTCAAGGACACCATCTCCTAGATCAAATTTTAATTCAGAAAGTCATAGTGCAACCAAGAGGCATCGCAAATCACCAAGCGTACAGCCAGTGCCAGCCCCTGACAAATACCTATGATTTCGTTGGTGCTTTTGGGTATATGAAGGTTCTTCAGTAGAGCTGAATAAATTGCCAAGATGGATTTGCAGCCATAGCGAGAGTGAGTAAGTTCATTAGGACAAGGGATCTTCTGAGGGGGAACATATCATTGCTATGAATATACTTGGCAACTATAGATTTGTCCAAAATACTTGGAGGGCTCAAGCGACACAATGGAGTACTAGGGTGTGTGGGATCAATGAGCTCCTCTGTCTTTCCATTGTTCAATTCTTGTGAGCTAGTTAGGTCGACAAAGCATGTAGAAATAATAGGAGGGAAGTGCATGCCTAAGGTATATTTAACTTATATAAGTGTGGCATACCAACTAGGGTTGGTAGCGATGAATTCAAGATGTTCACTGATGGAACTATGATGGTGTAAAATAAACCATGGCATAGATCTGCCTATCCTAGGGGTGACAACATGATGAAGAGCATGGAGATGGGAATGTTGGAGCTCCACTTGATGTATTGCATGGTACCAACTTCAAATTCTCCATTAGTGATCATCAACTTAAGGATAACAATTATAGCAACAGACTCTAGTTAAATATATAACATAAACTGCTATCACTATTTTCATTCACATAGTACTACTACAATCAATCATAATTATAGTAACATAGTGAAAATGTTTGTAAAACAATAAACATAATATACAATTGAGTAAGGACTAAATTATTTCCAAGCATATGTGCATGAACCTCAAGAAAAATAGACCACATTGAATTTCATCAACATTTGAAATAAAATAAGGCAAGGGCTGCATTTTCTTTCCTTGGGAGACGCATGAAAGTGATATTGAAATTTTGATATTGTTTTACATTGATATTTGTAAACCCTTGAAATTTTCTGTATTTTGTTATATAGTATAAGAAACTCAAAGATGAACGACTTTTAACTAAATTTTTCGTGGAAAAAGAAAGAAAAATGGCAAGTTCCTCATCATACCTTCATTGATTATAACAAGTGTGGGTATTGTGGTAGAGACCGCAACTACGTTCTACGATCCTAACCACAGTGGAAGTGGTTATTGGAGACAGTTGGTTGCTTCACCCCCTCACCATTCATCGTGTTGGCTCCTAGTCTAGGCAGAATCAAGAATCGGCCTTCGATGGCTCAAGATTTGGACACAACAAGGATCCAGACCTATGACTCCAGACGTGGACGGAAATAGGAGTACTACCCTTAAGTTGCCACAAAGCATAATCTACTGCTCAACCATGGGTGGTTTTAGCATAGTTAGCATGGATATGGGGAGGCTCGGGGTGGAGCGTGTTTGGCGACAAAGAAAGAGAGAGACAAAGAAAGAAAGAAAGAAAGAAAGAGAGAGAGAGAGAGAGAGAGAGAGAGAGAGAGAGAGCTTTATCAGGTTCTCTCTCTATCTCTCTGTGTCTTTGAGGTTAACAATGTCTAGTGCCAAGAACTTATACATATCCTGCAAATTTTAGAAAATAAGTTTATAAATTTTCCAGTACTACCTTGTGAATAATCTAGCGCTCGGTAGAAGGATCCCAATGAATCCTACTCCAAGAAGCAGGCAGGGGATAGTCGGCAGATTACCTAAGTGAGATAGCTATGGCCGTACTTTTTCTCTTTTTTCCTTGTGTGTTTCAACGTTTTTATATTTCTTCTAGTTTAGCCTTTGCTTTTTTCCTATTTGTTTACTTTTTCATTTATTGATTGATTTTATTTCTTCTATTTTTTACTCTGTGGCATGAATATAATTATTTATCCATCAATATTTTACAAATATGAGTCGAACATCTTTTTAGTACATGAAACTTAATAAAATAATATTTTGATACGTAATTCAAATATGTGAGAAATATTTTCCAAATACGTGATTAACATTTTTTGAGCATACAACGAGTACTTCTCTAAATACTTGATGAACATATGTTTTCTTTTTAATATGTCATTAACACTTTTTAAATACGCAATGAAATCTTTTGGAATATATGATGATCATATTTGAAATACGAGGTGATCATATTTTCAATACAGATGGAGATATTATACGCGCGAACATGTACCTTTTTTCATTTCTGCAATATAGTTTCTCTATTTTAACTTTTTTTACATATGTAGAATGAAAAAATTCCAGAAAAATGAGAATCCCGATGAAAACCCGACATAGGCCCATATGGTTGCTTGGATGCATCCTCTACCAGTTAGTTAGGGAGGATTGGCATGGTTATCATACTGGTGGAGGTGAGAGGAAGGAAGAGAACATGCGCCATGAGAGGAAGAAATTAAGGTTCTCGCTCACAGTCCTCATTTTGGTCACTATCTACTTGGTATGAAAATAGAATTTTCAACCCCGTCAGCTCTGTGCTCATTGAGCATCATGGCTAGCCAATATATTTCTCGCCAAAGAATAACACCTACTTATTCAAGCCTCCATCTTCCACCCAGATATTCTTTGTTGGATTAGTAAAAACAATCGATGTAGAAGGCTTCCCCATTGCAAGGAAGTAGGAGCAACATGTCTTCACAAGACACCAAATTACCGAAAAGGGTGTACAGGTCCATATAATCGCTGGAAGCAGCTCTTGTGCCTCAACAATAAACTGATGTGCCAAACGCACTACGTACATATTTTGATGTATCCTTGTAGTGACGCATCTTTTGAAGGCCACCATCTCTTTATCAAACGTGAGTTTAGAAAATTGTAGTATAACCAAGCTACTACAATTGTTGCCTCTCTGTGGCACCTGCAACTTCCTAGTGTTGCCAGTCATGGCGAACCATATGATTCAATCCAAATATAGAGACAGCCATGGCGGCAGTTAGCCACATATTTGTGTTACAGTAACCATGAGGGACAAATTTTGTAATGGGAATGAAGGGGTCATTGCAGAATCAACTGTGGAGAAGCCCGAGCATAGGTGGCGTATCGTGGAAGGCTCAATAGCGGTCGCGGAAGCCATTGTAAGAGAGGAGGTGGCACCACAGCTTGCAGACGTGGGATGCATGGGCGAAATTCTCAGGCTCATCAGGCGGGAGGCGGATGAGGATTTCCTCTATGATTTCTTCCATGTCCTTGATCTCTAGTGCATTTTCCATATAGCTGGATCGACAGCATGTGGGTGTTGGCACAAAAATTAGTAAATTGTTAGCCGGTATTCATAAATGCCTCAAAAGGCCTACAGAATTCTAGCCTAGACAATTAAAGGCATTTCAAACAATGACCTTTCAAGGCCCTTGTCTAAAACACCTCAGAAAACACATAATGGGGGCATCTTCAGAACACCTACAAGCACAATTTGTGGCATTATAAAGAATGACTCCAAAGGTCAAATGTGGCCTTTCTCAGGCCGCCTCAAAAATGTTTTTTTGGCGCTTTTCAAATTGCCTTCAAAACATTTTTATGAAATTTTTGAAGAATCTATATATTAATACACAAGGAGAAATGCCAAAAGTTGCCAATTAGTTTGCTGATTTAAGATAAAATCAAGTACAGTAGATAACATGTAGGGATGTTCTATATATAAATGCCAAATGCCTCTACATATTGATTACCAATGTATAAATATAGCTTACTCCTTGTGTGCATTTGAATAACATGAACAGAAGGCTCACCATACATAGAAGGCCACAACAAACAAGCTCAAATTTCAAAAGGTTGCCACAGTCCATGATGTCATAGTAAAATGATTGTTCACACAGACCATCTAGCACAGACAAAAAGAGGAAGTAGAATGAACTACAATAATTAAGGGACATCACCTCAAACACCTTGTGTGCATTATGGCATCAGATCAGTAGCAACCAGACACATGTATGCTTGGCGTGGGGAGGATGACCCCTAATTTGTGCGTGGCCTGGTCCACTTTGCTCCTCCTCCTCCTCCGCTCTGGCTCCCAGATCTCCCCTCTACTTCACTACGCCCACTACAATCCCACCTCCAAGTCCGGGGACGAGAGAAGAAGAGGCGTGGTGGGAGATGGCAGTGGAGGTCGCGGAGGTCACTACGGCTGCGGAGGTTTCAGCGTAGGACTCCGGTGGCACCGGAGGCTCCGGCGGCAACAAGTCGCCCGACGATGAGCAGCGGCGATGGGCAGGATGGGGATTATTTTGTTGTGTTTTTTGTTTTACAATTTTTAATTAATCATTAATCCTTGAGTTTTTATACATGTGTGTTACGCATAGGGTACCACCATCAGACGAGGCAACTCATGGCTCTCGTGCATAGGGTGCGTTAGGTGGCCCTCACAAATGTGAGGACGTCACTGAAAATGCCATGGAACAACTCCCAGCGCTCTCTCTCTCTCTCTCATATGACATAAATTTACCAAGAATTGAAGGTGTTGGTTCGAGCCCTTTAGGTGCTGGATAAAGGTAAGCAATTGGATTGTTGTGTTATGGACTTGATCGTTAGATTATGTCATGAGGCATGTCAACCTTTCATATAATATGATTATATATCCAGGAACACTATAAAAAAATATGGACATTATGGAATATGATTACATAGTACTCATGCTATATCCATTTATGTATTTGGAAGGTACACTCAACACCCATGATTTTTGTCAACATACTCTGCAAATAGCAGAGTTACTTTTCGAGACCTTCTAAACTAATTGCACACCCTTCACATACTGGAGAAGATTTTTTTACAACCAATTAAAAATATGCATACCAATTTATGTTTTGGGGTCTCTAATCACTAGTATGTTTCAGTTTCGATTTGTGGACACTCTTAAATATATAAGAACAAATCAGTTCACACTTTTGCAACCTACCATGTATTTCCATGAAACATAGTAATATAGTTACCTTGGGGAAACATGTCTAGGCACTGCACTTTCCAATTGAACACAAAACTCTAATAATTAACTATGGGTTTTACTTATGTCATGCGTATGGGACACATACCCCATCAGAGTCTCTGGCAAAATGGATCATCTTATTCTCAATATCCCATTAGATATTTAAATATAGATATTAATTTTATATCCAACTGCCTAAATAAGTTCTATGGTTATGGAATAATATAATGCCTCTAGGAAATTGTGTGCTATGATTTTAGAATATAACAAATATATATATCGTGGTCCATTGAGCACACTTCAGAACCAATAAACAACTACAAGTCGTCCACCCTATACCGTCACACAATAATCATATTGATTTAGGATAGTGAGAGGGATGAGCCATAAGTGATGCAATATATGCTCAAATGTCAAAAGAGAGGATATATTTTAAAAGGGGGACTAAACTAGTCATGGAAATTCATCTTCTTAACATTACAATTAAGGTTGCTATCCTCATTGGCCATGAAACACTACTAGGGAAAACCCTATAGGTAGATGCTTGGCAGTAGCGTGGGGTAGTGTAACCACGCTACTGTTAAGTAGCAGTAGCGATGGCCAACGAGAAGCACTACAAGTACACGTTAGTAGTAGCGATGGTCCGCTCAACCGACACTACTTTTAAGTGGTCCTAAGTGTGCCCCCGGGTCGAGCCATAATAGAAGTGTCGGTCACAAACCCCACACTATAGCTAACCTCGTAGCTATAACGCTGGCTTCCTAGCCTGCGTTGCTACTATGTCTAGCCCCGGGGGCACTGCGGCCCATGTGGGTCTAGCTTAGCAGTAGCGCTGGCTTAGTAGCACCGCGCTACTGCTAGACAACCATATCTCGATCCTTCACCTCAGACTCCTGTGCTTACTCTTGCTCTCACTCTCGCTGCCATCGCCACGACGATAATACTCCTCCTCCCTCCTCCCTTCTCCCTCCAACCGCCGCCCCTCTTCACTCCCCTCCAGCCGCTGCCCCTCATCCCTCCTCCTCCTCCA
>NC_057812.1:16181486-16214723 GCF_018294505.1 Triticum aestivum
TCCTCCTCCTTCAGTCGCTGCCCATCTTCCATCCACCACCTCCTCCATCCTCTAATTTAGTCTGTAGTTTACTAAATTAGTTTATAGTTTCTACTTTATTGTTTCTAGTTTATTGAATTAGTTAAAAAATTAGTTGGTAGAAAAATGTATTGCACACTTAGTTGATAGAAATTATTACTAGTAAAAGAACAGAAAATTTAGTAATAGAATAGAAAAGAAATTATAACTAATAATATAATAGAAAATTAGTAATAAGAAAGAAATGTTTTGCTAGAAATATTTTAGGTATCGGATTGGCTTTTTCAATATAGAAATCTATTGGACACTTTAATTATTTTTATGTCATCATCACTTTGTCATCAAATAATGCTATATTCTAAAATTTTCACTCAGTGCAATATGCAGTCTTTGTAGTGGTCGTCGTTGGAGCTTCCTCTACTTCCTCTACAGCCGAGTCGGTGAGCTAAAAGTCCACCTCCTCCTCTGTTCTCCTCGGACATTTGTATGATGATGTTTGGACATGTATTGATTGTCTCTTTGGACATGTCGCCGATATTTGCAGGGAACACCTCTGAGTGGCCTATGTTTTGTCGGAATGTTGATTAGTTTCCGTTGTGGCAAATTTCAAGCGCTAGATATGTCCTATTTAAGGTCATGCCGGAATTTTTCGTGGATTTCAGCATGACATGTGCTATAAAGTAGAAAATATCGAGTGCCCGTGATTTGCCGGATTAGGAATTAAATGACATTGTGACAAACCATATGCCATCTTTTATGTCATTACTTCATATATGTAATGGGTTGACTATCATTCTGACAGGGCTCCTTGTGTGACTTTTAGTTTATTCTTGAAGGAAGGATGCCAACTGTTGTCGTGGGGGTCTTTTCCTCTCCTTCTTCTCGTGGTATACCTTTGTAATGCATGAGAGAATGAGGGGAAGCGACCATCACCGATGGTCGAAATATCTCTAAGGGAGTGTCCACCATATACGGTCGAAATATCAGAGAGGAAGAATCCCGACTATTGTCGTGGGGGTCACTTCTCCTTTGTTCTCGTGTGCTAGATATTTTTGTGTAATGCACTCGAGAAAGAAGGGAGGAGCGACCATCACTGACGGTCGAATATAACAGAGATGGAGTACCCACCATATGCACCATGTGAGATGAGAGTTTTTAAGGAAGACTCGACATAGACTCAACCCGTGCTGAATAGTGATCTGTGTGTTGACTTCCTGGTAATTGCCATCGATTTTTAATCTTCGAATTATGAACAAAAAAATGTCCGATGACGATAGGAGCCCTGAGTGCGATTACTATGGCAACGATCGGGGTATGTGCGACAGGCTTCACCTGGAAAATGATAGGTCTTTACCATCAAACTGGATGAGACCTTCGAAGTTTTTACGGTATGTAACAACGACAAGTATTTTTTTGATAATTAAGAATGACTTGGGCTTCTTTGCTTCAACATATAATTTCCATTTTTTTACAATTCAAGTAGTGCATCCCCTGCCATGCAAGACGATGTGTATTGGAGAAGCCCAGTTTCAAAGATAGTGAGAATATGGAGACGAAGATAGCTCACCTTAGGACTCAACATGGTTATGCTTTTCGGGTTAAGCTCTACAATGCAGTAAATCATTCACATTTTGGTTGCTCAAATTGTAGAGCACAATGCAAGGCCTATGGGTTACAGGTGGTTATGAACATAACATTCCATATTCGTCCTGAAGATCATATTGAAGATAATATCGACATTTGGGTGGATCTGGATATGCTTACAGTTCTACCTCTATGTGAGTTTGTCAAACAAATTTGTTAAGTAAATTACATTTTTTATTTGAAATACTTGACAGCTTATTCCCATTCTCGAAGAAATGTATGGAAGGTAGTAGACAATACCTTCTACAGTTATGGTGCAGAACTAACTTGCGAGGAGAAAATTTATCTTGTCTCTCATTTATTAATGATGTTGAGACTTTCATGAACAATTATGAAATTAACAAAAATTATGCTCAATACGTGGCACTAGTCCACGTGTTGAACTACAGTAATATCCATGGAAATAACATGGTAATATTTCTTACTATTGTGTCAGTAGTCCATCTTTTGCATACATTCTTCCTAAGCTAAACTACATTTCTAACTATGTTATTACTAGTCATCAACCCGTGTTGCTACACGGGCTAGTAAATTATGAAAGAAAAGCATTAATTATTGGGGGCCTTCTATAAAGCTTTTTTTTCAATGAATCATTTTTGCTATTAGAATGCCATAAAAGATATTTGTGTCTAGAAAGATACTAATGAGTCCCCATGTATAGTTTTCTCAGGATTGTCGTAAGATGAACATATTTCTTCAATTAGGTCCATATAAGAGGGTTGATTAGTATTGACACTCGTGAGATATGCACCATAGAAATACTTCTTTTAACAAATATCTCAAACTATTTCTAAAAACTAAATAATAGAGCGTATAAGCAATGTTGTATCTATTATTATCCTTCCTATGAGAAAGTTCTAGTACAAATGTAAGGCAAGCATGATGCACTCACATGGGTTGGAGTTTAATAATTTTCACGAATATGCTCATGGAACAATTTATCTATAGTTGCAACATGGCCAGACATTACTTAATCACTATCATAAATTTGATTATTAAGCAAAGATGAGATGCTTTCCGATTAGTGGATGAGCTTCATTGCACATGCTTGTCCTGAATGTGCCACAACACATATCCACTCCTCATTTGTTAGTGTATATGATGGACAATCAACATAGAAGTGTGGACCTTCGCTGAATTGTCGAAGATGTATGTACTATTGCCTGCATGATACCTGCGTGACACTTTATCATTCTTTAACTCATACCAAACATCACATAAATTAATAGCTATATGTTGGAATATCAGTTCAAGGAGTTCTATAATATATCATGTTGTATTTTGATTTAGTGCACCATATGGACCTTAAACATTTTGTTTAATACTATAGTTAGACGGATTGGCACATTGTTTCTCTTTTTCTTATCATCTCTCATTAAAACTCTCATCTGGACAAATATTTTCTATATAGATATTAACATCAGTTGACATTTCTATGTCACCTTTGTTTGACAACGTCAATCTTATGCTTTATCAGTCTAGTTGTGTAATTTGTTTTTGATTAGTTGATATAATATAGTAGATATAAACTTCTTCGCAACTACACAACTATTTGCAACCCAAATGAATATGGACATGATCGTTAATATCAATTGGTAGTACTACGATAATGTTCAAAAATCAAACATAATGCTCTAAGGAAAACTGAAGTTCGTCCAATAATAACCTCGCATATGTATGTAGCACCCCTCAGTATAGCATGTACACTCACATCAATAAGTTATTATGAATTGAACACAAACAATTAGAAGAGAACAATAACAATGTGAATTTCTAGGACCTTCTGTAATAGGTTGTAAACCTTCCTTTTCACCGACTCTGAGTGTCACAATTAATAATTCTACCCTCGAGCATGGCACAAATCTCGTAGTCTGTTCTTGGAAAAACAAAAAATATATAGAAGTATTCTTGAAACAAAATAACATGGTGCGTGCACCATATCCCTATTATTATTGTCTAGGGTACAATTCTAATTTACAGACATGTGAAAGACAACATAAACTTTAGTACATCTGCACTAAGAACAGAAAAACCCATGGTCCAACAGATCACTAACTAAATTGGTAGTTGTGAAACAGAAGTCCAAAACAATAGATTATTTAGATGGCTACTGAATGTAAGGATTAAATATACTCAAATAACCTAATAAGGCACCGTAGAGTTATTTGGACAGCTACTGAGAAGTAAAGATTGAAAATATTCAGATAAGCTATTAAGGTAAAGAAGGATTTTTTGACAGCTATTGAAAAGTAAGGATTAAATTCCTCAAGTAAGCTATTAATAAGGCTATTTAACTATCTAGGCAGTTGCCAAGTAGTATGAGCTAACAGATTTTGCTTCTAAGTAACTTTGTGTTAGCTATTTGGTCCTAGTGCATGCACATAATAGTGACACAAGGAACACTATAAGGAGTGAATCGCTTAGTTAAATCACGCTATGTCTGATAGAAAAATGCAAGACAATAGTCTTTTTCTTAGAACCTACCAATCGAGCAGCATCTGCCATCAGGTTGCTTGCATAAACAAAATCGACGATTCAATGAGAAGCACCGGAGCAATACTGCGGGATGGAATAAGTAAACCTACCTGAATCTAACTCTCCATATGCAGGCCCTTCTATTATCTATTTTCTGGTGAATCAACAATCCTTCTTTTACGTGGGGTCGTACATTGGCAGAGAACAACAATTTATCCCCAGCATACATCCATCAATTGAACGTGTGAGATTGTTGCTTGTGGTCTTGTCTATAGGTGATTGATGACACTTGGAAATTTAGTTGATTCAAGTAGTGGAAATAGGGGGAAATATGTAAAGCATCTGCTGGTGTTTGCTTATTTCATGTAATTAACGCTCAACCCTGTTGTCGGGCTTGCAAGATGACACTCGAGAAACTATCGTCCACCGCTACAGAAGATTTAGACATGCAGTTTTTGCCAACTGTGGAGCCATGTGTGCAGCAGAAAGAAACATCAACTCTTACTTTTACTGAACAATAGGGTAAAAACTATATAATGCTTAATCTCCAGAAGAACATGAAAACAAACCTCCTTTATATGAACCTTGATGATGATCTCGCTAAATCCCCCTTGAAACAACTGAAATACTACATGTTTGTTGAATCTGGGACATGGCAGAGTAGGGTACTTTGCTTGATATTCTTCAAGATCCCACAAAACTTGGATTTTAAGTTATTATTTCCTATTTTAGAAATTTGTCATGAGTAGTTCAGATAACTGGGCATCTGCAATACCAATTTTCCTTGATTGGATATACGGCACTGGTCTATTTTTTGGCATATCTATATCTATATCTATTATTATTATTATTATTATTATTATTATTATTATTATTATTATGTTTACTATTATTATTATTATTATTATTATTATTATTATCATTATATTCTATTATATCTATAACTACTAATGAAGCAAAGTGCGTTTCTCCAATATTTTCATCCATTCATTATCAAAAATAATTTTTTGCTATCCGAGGTGGTACTAAATTTTTGTGTGTCCCTCCACTAGAAAATACAAAAAGTTTGTCCAGAATACCGCAACTGCGCCAGGCGCAGTCCAGCCCAACAAAGCCAACCCAGTAATTATACTGCCCATGCATTGGGAGGACCTTATTTGTCGCACGGGGCGACAAATAGTTGAATGTACGCACAGGTCGCCCAAGAGTGGGCCGGCCTGTTTTTGTTTTTTCAGTATTCGGTTTTTGTTTCATTTTCATTTTCCCCTTCTTTATTTTTTCGTGAAATAAAAATACATAAAATGTATTCAGAATTTCAATTTTTGTTCAAATATTGAAAAGAATTAGCATTAAAAAATTTTATTCCTATTTCTAAAAATATTAGAAACTTAAAAAACATTGGTTTTGGAATTTCGGCAACATCTTAAAAAATGTTGCAATTTAAAAAAACTATTCCAGAATTGTTCAAGATTTTTTATGAAAATAATATTTTATAAAATGTCCCATATTCAAAAAATATTCTTATTTTAGTGAAAAGTTCACAAAAACAAATAAATGTTTGCATCTAAGAAAACATTTTTAAAAATGTTCTGAATGTTCCCTTTTTCAAAAATAATAATAAGGTTGTGTTGTATAGATAGTTCATGTTGTCGAAATATTGTTTATTAATTTCAATTACTATTCCCGTCCCTGAATGTTCTGAATTTTTCACATTTCTTTGAATGTTCCAAATAATAAATAAATAAAATCTGAAGCTACCGTATCTTCTTAAATATTCGTGTTGGCCATTGGTTAGAGCGCGTGTTTGTTCTTTCCAGGTTGGATATAAATTAAAAAAAATTGTGGGCATGTGCCAATAAAAGAAAATATGTTGTTTGGCTCGAATTAGAAGAAAAAAACTGTGCATACGTGAGCACTATAATAATCAAAGCGAATAAACCGTCATAATGATGGGACATTCATGCCTGATTATGCTTATGAAACATGATTTATGTGCTGCAATTAGTAATCCATCCAGTTATGAAGTTGTAGAAAAGTGGTCAAAGCAACCATGTCCCAAATGTCGTCACACACCCACCAAATGAGGAGGTATGCACAACCCCAAGATGGAGACAGACGGGAAAGAAAAAGGCACGAGTTGGGTGCTCGCCGCCATGAGTTGGGTGCTCC
This sequence comes from Triticum aestivum, assembly GCF_018294505.1. NCBI lineage: Eukaryota > Viridiplantae > Streptophyta > Magnoliopsida > Poales > Poaceae > Triticum > Triticum aestivum. The sequence continues at coordinate 16,187,793 of NC_057812.1, forward strand.
ACACCACTATCAAGATTTCACGGGCCAAACACGTCCGGTGAGAAGACTGCAACTCCTTGCTTTGTCGCCTACCGTTGTCGAGACCGGTTTTTTGTGGACACATCGATTATCTTTCCCGTTGTTTGTCATAAATAAAATATCTCTCCCGTTGCATCACACGGGCATTTGTGCTAGTATTAATAAAGTAATGTGCATTTGTTCAATTTTTTCATCCGTTCACCGTCGAAAATATTTTTTTTCCATTCAAGGTGGTACTAGATTTTTGTCCGTTCGTGTATTAGAAAAGGAAAAACACCAGAATTCCGTACATGAGCCGCCTCCAGCATGGCCCAGCAAAGCTAGCCCATTTATTTTCCTGAGCACCTGAAAAAAGCCAATTTATCGCATATGGCCTAAAATAGTAGCAGCTTCGAACAGGGCGCCCAACCTGGGCTGAACCGTTTTTTTCTTCTGTATTATGTTTCTATTCTTCTTTTTCTGTTACTCTCTTTTTCTTTAATGTTTCTTTAGTCTTATTTCCGTTCAAGTTTATTTTTCTTTCTCCCTTTTTTTATAAAATTCATAATTTCGGAATAGTTCATTATTTTAGAAAAAGTCGATTTTTTTAGAAATGTTCAGAATTCCACAAAATATCGTCTTGTAAAAATATTCAGAACTTAATATCTTTGTTATCATTCCAAAATAGTTTCAAAATTGAAAAACAATGTTCCATTTTTTAATAGTGTTTTCCAGAATTGTTCAAGATTTTTTGAAAAATTTGCATTCTTAAAATGTGGTAAATACGAAAAATATCCTTGTTTTACTGAAATATTCAAAAGTTCAAAATAATTTTTCGAGTTTTAACGAAACCCATTTTCAATAATTGTTCTGAATGTTCAAAATATGTTTCCTTTTCAAAAACACAAATTCAAAAAAAATCGTATTTTGATAAAAGGTTCATGTTTTCAGATAAAATTGTCAATTTTGAACGTTTCAAATTTTGTTGTGTATCTCAGAAAATGTAAATAATTTTGAAAATGTTTGGGATTTTCAAAATCGGTTTCGAAGAATATTCAGCAATTTAAATTTTATAAAAAGTTAAAAAAAAACAAAATTTCTTTCCAATCTGACATAATAAACAAGGTGCTCTTCTTCGATTATTTTATCTGTTCACCATTGATTTTCATTTCTATTCAAGATTTTCTTCCATTCGACGTGGTACTAAATTTTTGTCCATTCGTGTATTAGAAAAGGAAAAACACTAGAATTCTGTACATTGGTCGCCGGCATTGTGGCCCAGCAAGGCTTACCCATTTGTTTTCTTGCCCACCTGAGAAACGTTATTATCGCATGGACTATCAAATTGTCACAGCTTTGCACCGGGCGCCCAACCTGCTTTTTCTGTATTATGTTTCTATTTTTCTTTTGTCGTTTCTTTCTCTTTTTCTTTCCTGTTTCATTTGTCCTTTTTCCTTTCAAGTTTATTTTTATTTCTCCCTTTTTTCGTAAATTGATAATTTTCAAGATAGTTTATTATTTCAGGAAAATCTGAATTTTTGGAAATGTTTAGAATTCCAAAAAATATCCTGTTTTGTAAAAAAAATCTGAACTTTATATCTTTGTTTTTATTCCAAAATTGGTGTAAATATTAAAAAAATGGTTACTTTTTATCTGTGTTTTTCCAAAAACAAATTGCATTTAAAAAATGTTGCAAATACGGAATATATTCTTGTTTACTGAAATGTTTGCAAATTCAAATTAATTTTTGAGTTTAAAGAAACCCACTTCCTAAAATTGTGCTAAATTTTCAAAATATGTTTCCTTAAAAAATCAAAAATTAAAAAATGTTCTATTTGATAAAAGTTTCATGTTTTCAAATAAAATTGTGGATTTCGAACGTTTCAAATTGTGTTGTGTATTTCTGAAAATGTAAATAATTTTAAAAAAAATCGGATTTTCAAAATTATTCATGTTTCCAAGAATATTTAACAATTTATATTTTTAAAAAAGTTTTAGAAAAACGAAAATTGTTACCAATCTAACATTGGAGTATGTTCGTAAAGGTTCGAGCTGGTCATTGGTTGGTAGGACTCGTTTCTTCGAGTGGCTAGCAGCACGTAGTCGGGTCTTTGAGGGTATGGTTTCGATCCTTCACCTCATCATTTTTTGAGGTCGTCTTGGAGCCTACCACTGCGTAAAATAGAAGCCCCCATGCAGTTGGGCCAAGAAAATAAATTGCGTCCCACATACAGTATTGGGCCTCATCCACATTCCCCTACTGGGTCGTCCGCATCCGACCGATCAATCCTCGCCGAGGGAGCCAAAAATATTTGGTGGTCATAAGGAATAGAACTTGCGACATTGCATCCACATCCTCAGGCGGATGCCAACTGAGCTAGGGCGATTTTGTTCTTCCCGCTATGGTTCCTGAATATTTTTTGTTTGTACCCCGCGTGGGACAAACTGGGCCTACCCACACATTTCTTTTTCTATGAGACGGTTGAGCAACAAAAATTGAAGCCCCAAGGGAATTGAACTATGGACCTTCCTTATTGTGTCGATGGACAAAACCAACTCATCTATCTTGCAATTGTGATGGGAATAGTATCGCCTTGGAACTTTTTAGTAAATCCCCACAAGTTTGTATATGTCCATAGGTTGTCTCGAAATAAGAAGTTTGTATCAAAATAAGGAAGTTATCTCGAGAATCATGAGCAGAAGGAGGGACTCAATAAATTATTGCCAATGCTAGCTTGCAACTGCCAATAAAAGATAATATGTTGGTTTGGCTCAAATAAAAAAATTGTGGGCACGTGCGCGCTAAAATAATGAAAGAGAATGACCCTAATAAAGAAGGGACATTGATGTCTAGTTATGTGCTAAATATGCTAATGAAACGGGATTTATGCGCTACAATTAGTAATCCATCCGGTTATGCCATCGTACGAGAGAGTGGTCGCATAGCTACCAAATGAGTAGGCAGACACAACCGCCGCATAACTACCAAATGAGGTGGCAGACGCAACCCCAAGACGGAGGCAGACTCGGAGGAAAAAAGGCACTCCAACAATGTATTCATGGGGATAATGTGTCACTTGTGTGGATAACTACCAAATAAGAATAATGGGTTACTTGCCTGCACCAGGTATTCATGGGGATATGTGTGATGACCAGCGAATTCCAACAATGTAGGGGAGGTGAAGAAAAGCGCCATAAGTCTTCCCTAGACCGTAGTTCGTCCACTGTAGAGCCTCGTCAATAATGGTAGTTATGCGATCTGATTTAAATAGAAGTGGAAGCACATCCTTTTCCACTGCATCGTCCATAATGGAATGCAATGTGGTCAAGATATGGAAGCTCAGATTCAAGGAACATCCTTCTCGCTTGCAACATCCTAGGGTCGCAACATGGTTGGGGCAGAGGAGATTCAATATCTCGAGAGGAAGGGGATCTTGGAGAGGCCGATTGGATCTATTTTAGATGCATTGTAGCATAGAAGGTTTTGATAACGTGGAAACTGTTGAGGGGAAACGTGAGGAAGGAGGAGAAGTGCCTCAGCGATGGTTCGATGGAGTCTTGGACTGCAAGGTACACTTTTTTTCAGCCCGTGAAGAGTTGCTTTTCCAAAGCCCATGAAGAGTTCGGCAAAGACATGTGTTCGTGGGATAAATGGTGTGGACTCCTTGGGTGCTTCATCTTACGGCTATAAAATAGATAGCAGGTAGATCGTATGGATGATTTGATTAGTTTTCTAAGGATTAACATGGTGACTCATTTTGTGCCTCCAATTAGTAAATATAAGAAAGATTATGTTCTTCAACAGAAACTCCCAAAGGATTGCCTGCCTCATCTCATGCATATTAAAGTTGACATGGATATTATTAGCTTACGGCCAAGTCTGCCTACAGTTTTTCCCAGTCCATACTCGATTTGGCGAAGAGATGAAGACCTCACAGTAAAAGGATGGAGAAAATTAATGAATGATCGCAAGGAACTGTTGGGTTTCGTAGTAATTTCAAAAAAATTCCTACGCACACGCAAGATCATGTGATGCATAGCAACGAGGGGAGAGTATTGTCTACGTACCCAACGCAGACCGACTGCGGAAGCGATGACGCAACATAGAGGAAGTAGTCGTACGTCTTCTCGATCCAACCGATCAAGCACCGAAACTACGGCACCTCCGAGTTAGAGCACACGTTCAGCTCGATGACGATCCCCGGACTCCGATCCAGCAAAGTGTCGGGGAAGAGTTTCGTCAGCACGACGGCGTGGTGACGATCTTGATGAACTACAGCAGCAGGGCTTCGCCTAAACTCCGCTACAGTATTATCGAGGAATATGGTGGCAGGGGGCACCGCACACGGCTAAGGAATCGATCACGTGGATCAACTTGTGTCAACTTGTGTGTTTAGAGGTGACCCTGCCTCCGTATATAAAGGAGGAGAGGAGGGGAGGCTGGCCGGCCAAGGGGGGGAGGCGCAGGAGAGTCCTACTCCCTCTGGGAGTAGGATTCCCCCTCCAATCCTAGTCCAACTAGGATTCCTCGGAGGGGAAAAGAGGAGGAGGGGGCCGGCCACCTCTCCTAGTCCTAATAGGACTAGGGGAAGGGGGGGCGCGTAGCCCATCTAGGGCAGCCCCTTCTCTTTTCCACTAAGGCCCACTATGGCCCAAATAGCTCCCGGGGGGTTCCGGTAACCCTCTCGGTATTCCGGTAAAATCCCGATTTCACCCGGAACACGTCCGATATCCAAATATAGGCTTCCAATATATCAATCTTTATGTCTCGACCATTTCGAGACTCCTCGTCATGTCCGTGATCACATCCGGGACTCCGAACAACCTTCGGTACATCAAAATGCAAAAACTCATAATATAACTGTCATCGTAACCTTAAGCGTGCGGACCCTACGGGTTCGAGAACAATGTAGACATGACCGAGACACGTCTCTGGTCAATAACCAATAGCGGGACCTGGATGCCCATATTGGCTCCTACATATTCTACGAAGATCTTTATCGGTCAGACCGCATAACAACATACGTTGTTCCCTTTGTCATCGGTATGTTACTTGCCCGAGATTCGATCGTCGGTATCCAATACCTAGTTCAATCTCGTTACCGGCAAGTCTCTTTACTCGTTCCGTAATACATCATCTCACAACTAACATTTTAGTTGTAATGCTTGCAAGACTTATGTGATGTGTATTACCGAGAGGGCCCAGAGATACCTCTCCGACAATCGGAGTGACAAATCCTAATCTCGAAATACGCCAACCCAACATCGACCATTGGAGACACCTGTAGTACTCCTTTATAATCACCCAGTTACGTTGTGACGTTTGGTAGTACCCAAAGTGTTCCTCCGATAAACGGGAGTTGCAAAATCTCATAGTCATCGGAACATGTATAAGTCATGAAGAAAGCAATAGCAACATACTAAACGATCGGGTGCTAAGCTAATGGAATGGGTCATGTCAATCAGATCATTCTACTAATGATGTGACCTCGTTAATCAAATAACAACTCATTGTTCATGGTTAGGAAACATAACCATCTTTGATTAACGAGCTAGTCAAGTAGAGGCATACTAGTGACACTTTGTTTGTCTATCTATTCACACATGTATTATGTTTCCGGTAAATACAATTCTAGCATGAATAATAAACATTTATCATGATTATAAGGAAATAAATAATAACTTTATTATTGCCTCTAGGGCATATTTCCTTCAGTCTCCCACTTGCACTAGAGTCAATAATCTAGATTACACTGTAATGATTCTAACACCCATGGAGCCTTGGTGCTGATCATGTTTTGCTCGTGGAAGAGGCTTAGTCAACGGGTCTGCAACATTCAGATCCGTATGTATCTTGCAAATCTCTATGTCTCCCACCTGGACTAGATCCCGGATGGAGTTGAAGCGTCTCTTGATGTGTTTGGTATTTTTGTGAAATCTGGATTCCTTTGCCAAGGCAATTGCACCAGTATTGTCACAAAAGATTTTCATTGGACCCGATGCACTAGGTATGACACCTAGATCGGATATGAACTCCTTCATCCAGACTCCTTCATTTGCTGCTTCCGAAGCAGCTATGTATTCCGCTTCACATGTAGATCCCGCTACGACGCTTTGTTTAGAACTGCACCAACTTACAGCTCCACCGTTTAATGTAAACACGTATCCGGTTTGCGATTTAGAATCGTCTGGATCAGTGTCAAAGCTTGCATCAACGTAACCTTTTACGATGAGCTCTTTGTCACCTCCATATATGAGAAACATATCCTTAGTCCTTTTCAGGTATTTCAGGATGTTCTTGACCGCTGTCCAGTGATCCACTCCTGGATTACTTTGGTACCTCCCTGCTAAACTTATAGCAAGGCATACATCAGGTCTGGTACACAGCATTGCATACATGATAGATCCTATGGCTGATGCATAGGGAACATCTTTCATATTCTTTCTATCTTCTGCAGTGGTCGGGCATTGAGTCTTACTCAATTTCACACCTTGTAACACAGGCAAGAACCCTTTCTTTGCTTGATCCATTTTGAACTTCTTCAAAATTTTGTCAAGGTATGTGCTTTGTGAAAGTCCAATTAAGCGTTTTGATCTATCTCTATAGATCTTAATGCCTAATATGTAAGCAGCTTCACCGAGGTCTTTCATTGAAAAACTTTTATTCAAGTATCCCTTTATGCTATCCAGAAATTCTATATCATTTCCAATCAGTAATATGTCATCCACATATAATATCAGAAATGCTACAGAGCTCCCACTCACTTTCTTGTAAATACAGGCTTCTCCGAAAGTCTGTATAAAACCAAATGCTTTGATCACACTATCAAAACGTTTATTCCAACTCCGAGAGGCTTGCACCAGTCCATAAATGGATCGCTGGAGTTTGCACACTTTGTTAGCTTCCTTTGGATCGACAAAACCTTCCGGTTGCATCATATACAACTCTTCTTCCAGAAATCCATTCAGAAATGAAGTTTTGACATCCATCTGCCAAATTTCATAATCATAAAATGCGGCAATCGCTAACATGATTCGGACGGACTTAAGCATCGCTACGGGTGAGAAGGTCTCATCGTAGTCAATCCCTTGAACTTGCCGAAAACCTTTTGCGACAAGTCGAGCTTTGTAGACAGTAACATTACCATCAGCGTCAGTCTTCTTCTTAAAGATCCATTTATTCTCAATTGCTTGTCGATCATCGGGCAAGTCAACCAAAGTCCATACTTTGTTCTCATACATGGATCCCATCTCAGATTTCATGGCTTCAAGCCACTTTGCGGAATCTGGGCTCACCATCGCTTCTTCATAGTTCGTAGGTTCATCATGATCTAGTAGCATGACTTCCAGAACAGGATTACCGTACCACTCTGGCGCGGATCTTACTCTGGTTGATCTACGAGGTTCAGTAGTATCTTGATCTGAAGTTTCATGATCATTATCATTGGCTTCCTCACTAACTGGTGTAGGTGTCACTGAAACAGTTTTCTGTGATGAACTACTTTCCAGTAAGGGAGCAGGTACAGTTACCTCGTCAAGTTCTACTTTCCTCCCACTCACTTCTTTGGAGAGAAACTCCTTCTCTAGAAATGATCCATTCTTAGCAACGAATGTCTTGCCTTCGGATTTGTGATAGAAGGTGTACCCAACAGTTTCCTTTGGGTATCCTATGAAGACACATTTCTCCGATTTGGGTTCGAGCTTATCAGGTTGAAGTTTTTTCACATAAGCATCGCAGCCCCAAACTTTAAGAAACGACAACTTTGGTTTCTTGCCAAACCACAGTTCATAAGGCGTCGTCTCAACGGATTTTGATGGTGCCCTATTTAACGTGAATGCGGCCGTCTCTATAGCATAACCCCAAAACGATAGCGGTAAATCGGTAAGAGACATCATAGATCGCACCATATCTAGTAAAGTACGATTACGACGTTCGGACACACCATTACGCTGTGGTGTTCCGGGTGGCGTGAGTTGCGAAACTATTCCACAGTTTTTCAAATGTACACCAAACTCGTAACTCAAATATTCTCCTCCACGATCAGATCGTAGAAACTTTATTTTCTTGTTACGATGATTTTCAACTTCACTCTGAAATTCTTTGAACTTTTCAAATGTTTCAGACTTATGTTTCATTAAGTAGACATACCCATATCTGCTTAAATCATCTGTGAAGGTGAGAAAATAACGATATCCGCCATGAGCCTCAATATTCATTGGACCACATACATCGGTATGTATGATTTCCAACAAATCTGTTGCTCTCTCCATAGAGCCGGAGAACGGTGTTTTAGTCATCTTGCCCATGAGGCACGGTTCGCAAGTACCAAGTGATTCATAATCAAGTGGTTCTAAAAGTCCATCAGCATGGAGTTTCTTCATGCGCTTTATACCGATATGACCTAAACGACAGTGCCACAAATAAGTTGCACTTTCATTATCAACTCTGCATCTTTTGGTTTCAACATTATGAATATGTGTATTACTACTATCGAGATTCAATAAGAATAGACCACTCTTCAAGGGTGCATGACCATAAAAGATATTACTCATATAAATAGAACAACCATTATTCTCTGATTTAAATGAATAACCGTCTCGCATTAAACAACATCCAGATATAATGTTCATGCTCAACGCTGGCACCAAATAACAATTACTTAGGTCTAATATTAATCCCGAAGGTAGATGTAGAGGTAGCGTGCCGACTGCGATCACATTGACTTTGGAACCGTTTCCCACGCGCATCGTCACCTCGTCCTTTGCCAGTGCTCGCTTATTCCGTAGTCCCTGTTTCGACTTGCAAATATTAGCAACAGAACCAGTATCAAATACCCAGGTGCTACTGCGAGCTCTAGTAAGGTACACATCAATAACATGTATATCACATATACCTTTGTTCACCTTGCCATCCTTCTTATCCGCCAAATACTTGGGGCAGTTCCGCTTCCAGTGACCAGTCTGCTTGCAGTAGAAGCACTCAGTTTCAGGCTTAGGTCCAGACTTGGGTTTCTTCTCTTGAGCAGCAACTTGCTTGCCGTTCTTCTTGAAGTTCCCTTTCTTCTTCCCTTGTCCCTTTTCTTGAAACTAGTGGTTTTGTTAACCATCAACACTTGATGCTCCTTCTTGATTTCTACCTCCGCAGCTTTCAGCATTGCGAAGAGCTCGGGAATAGTTTTGTTCATCCCTTGCATATTATAGTTCATCACGAAGCTCTTGTAGCTTGGTGGCAGTGATTGGAGAATTCTGTCGATGACGCAATCATCCGGAAGATTAACTCCCAATTGAATCAAGTGATTATTATACCCAGACATTTTGAGTATATGCTCACTGACAGAACTGTTCTCCTCCATCTTGCAGCTATAGAACTTATTGGAGATTTCATATCTCTCAATCCGGGCATTTGCTTGAAATATTAACTTCAACTCCTGGAACATCTCATATGCTCCATGACGTTCAAAACGTCATTGAAGTCCCGATTCTAAGCCGTAAAGCATGGCACACTGAACTATCGAGTAGTCATCAGCTTTGCTCTGCCAGACGTTCATAACATCTGGCGTTGCTTCAGCAGCAGGCCTGGCACCCAGCGGTGCTTCCAGGACGTAATTCTTTCTGTGCAGCAATGAGGATAATCCTCAAGTTACGGACCCAGTCCGTGTAATTGTTACCATCATCTTTCAACTTTGCTTTCTCAAGGAACGCATTAAAATTCAACGGAACAACAGCACGAGCCATCTATCTACAATCAACATAAACAAGCAAGATACTATCAGGTACTAAGTTCATGATAAATTTAAGTTCAATTAATCATATTACTTAAGAACTCCCACTTAGATAGACATCCCTCTAATCTTCTAAGTGATTACGTGATCCAAATCAACTAAACCATGACCGATCATCACGTGAGATGGAGTAGTTTTCAATGGTGAACATCGTTTATGTTGATCATATCTACTATGTGATTCACACTCGACCTTTCGGTCTCCGTGTTCCGAGGCCATATCCGCATATGCTAGGCTCGTCAAGTTTAACCTAAGTATTCTGCGTGTGCAAAAACTGGCTTGCACCCGTTGTAGATGGACGTAGAGCTTATCACACCCAATCATCATGTGGTGTCTGGGCACGACGAACTTTGGCAACGGTGCATACTCAGGGAGAACACTTCTTGATAATTTAGTGAGAGATCATCTTATAATGCTACCGTCAATCAAAGCAAGATAAGATGCATAAAAAGATAAACATCACATGCAATCAATATAAGTGATATGATATGGCCATCATCATCTCATGCTTGTGATCTCCATCTCCGAAGCACCGTCATGATCACCATCGTCACCGGCGCGACACCTTGATCTCCATCGTAGCATCGTTGTCGTCTCGCCAATCTTATGCTTTTACGACTATCACTACCGTTTAGTAATAAAGTAAAGCATTACATCGCGATTGCATTGCATACAATAAAGCGACAACCATATGGCTCCTGCCAGTTGCCGATAACTTGGTTACAAAACATGATCATCTCATAAAATAAAATTCAGCATCATGCCTTGACCATATCACATCACAACATGCCCTGCAAAAACAAGTTAGACGTCCTCTACTTTGTTGTTGCATGTTTTACGTGGCTGCTACGGGCTTAAGTAAGAACCAATCTCACCTATGCATAAAAACCACAACGATAGTTTGTCAAATAGACTCCGTTTTAACCTTCGCAAGGATCGGGCGTAGCCATACTTGGTTCAACTAAAGTTGGAGAGACAGTCGCCCGCAAGCCATCTCTGTGCAAAGCACGTCGAGGGAACCGGTCTCGCATAAGCGTACGCGTAAGGTTGGTCTGGGTCGTCTCGTCCAACAATACCGCCAAACCAAAATATGACATGCTGGTAGGCAGTATGACTTGTATCGTCCACAACTCACTTGTGTTCTACTCGTGCATATAACATCAACATCAATAACCTGGGCTCGGATGCCACTGTTGGGTTTCGTAGTAATTTCAAAAAATTTCCTACGCACACGCAAGATCATGTGATGCATAGCAACGAGGGGAGAGTATTGTCTACGTACCCAACGCAGACCGACTGCGGAAGCGATGACGCAACGTAGAGGAAGTAGTCGTACGTCTTCTCGATCCAACAGATCAAGCACCGAAACTACGTCACCTCCGAGTTCGAGCACACGTTCAGCTCGATGACGATCCCCGGACTCCGATCTAGCAAAGTGTCGGGGAAGAGTTTCGTCAGCACGACGGCGTGGTGACGATCTTGATGAACTACAGCAGCAGGGCTTCGCCTAAACTCCGCTACAGTATTATCGAGGAATATGGTGGCAGGGGGCACCGCACACGGCTAAGGAATCGATCACGTGGATCAACCTGTGTCAACTTGTGTGTTTAGAGGTGCCCCTGCCTCCGTATATAAAGGAGGAGAGGAGGGGAGGCTGGCCGGCCAAGGGGGGGAGGCGCAGGAGAGTCCTACTCCCTCTGGGAGTAGGATTCCCCCTCCAATCCTAGTCCAACTAGGATTCCTCGGAGGGGAAAAGAGGAGGAGGGGGCCGGCCACCTCTCCTAGTCCTAATAGGACTAGGGGAAGGGGGGGCGCGCAGCCCATCTAGGGCAGCCCCTTGTCTTTTCCACTAAGGCCCACTATGGCCCAAATAGCTCCCGGGGGGTTCCGGTAACCCTCTCGGTATTCCGGTAAAATCCCGATTTCACCCGGAACACTTCCGATATCCAAATATAGGCTTCCAATATATCAATCTTTACGTCTCGACCATTTCGAGACTCCTCGTCATGTCCGTGATCACATCCGGGACTCCGAACAACCTTCGGTACATCAAAATGCATAAACTCATAATATAACTGTCATCGTAACCTTAAGCGTGCGGACCCTACGGGTTCGAGAACAATGTAGACATGACCGAGACACGTCTCTGGTCAATAACCAATAGCGGGACCTGGATGCCCATATTGGCTCCTACATATTCTACGAAGATCTTTATCGGTCAGACCGCATAACAACATACGTTGTTCCCTTTGTCATCGGCATGTTACTTGCCCGAGATTCGATCGTCGGTATCCAATACCTAGTTCAATCTCGTTACCGGCAAGTCTCTTTACTCGTTCCGTAATACATCATCTCACAACTAACATTTTAGTTGTAATGCTTGCAAGGCTTATGTGATGTGTATTACCGAGAGGGCCCAGAGATACCTCTCCGACAATCGGAGTGACAAATCCTAATCTCGAAATACGCCAACCCAACATCGACCATTGGAGACACCTGTAGTACTCCTTTATAATCACCCAGTTACGTTGTGACGTTTGGTAGTACCCAAAGTGTTCCTCCAGTAAACGGGAGTTGCAAAATCTCATAGTCATAGGAACATGTATAAGTCATGAAGAAAGCAATAGCAACATACTAAACGATCAGGTGCTAAGCTAATGGAATGGATCATGTCAATCAGATCATTCTACTAATGATGTGACCTCGTTAATCAAATAACAACTCATTGTTCATGGTTAGGAAACATAACCATCTTTGATTAACGAGCTAGTCAAGTAGAGGCATACTAGTGACACTTTGTTTGTCTATGTATTCACACATGTATTATGTTTCCGGTAAATACAATTCTAGCATGAATAATAAACATTTATCATGATTATAAGGAAATAAATAATAACTTTATTATTGCCTCTAGGGCATATTTCCTTCAGGAACTACTTGGAGGCAACATGTTGCGCAACCCACAAATTGGAGACAGGTTGATCTCTATTCCCCATAATGGAGATGGAGGGGCTATCCTGTTTTATCATATTTCACCTTAGAGAGCGAAGCAGGACCTAGTTAGTACTTTTCATGTGCTAAGAACAATTAGCTAGTGTTGGTTATGACTATGATGATGATGAGTAGTTGTTACTATTATGATGATGATGAGTTATGTGCTAGAATGTGTTAGAATGATGAGTTGTTATATGACTATGATCATGATGAGGAGGAGGACTTGTTATTATGATGATGATGAGTTCTTATATAACTATGATGATGATGACGATGATGATGATGATGATGACGATTTTTTATTACTATGATGATGATGAGTTGTTATTCTGACCATGAAGAGTTATTATATCATTGGGTGGAAGAAAAACAGATTAGGTTCAAGTGTTGGTTCAAATTAATTGCATTTAAAAAATATTGCAAATACGGAATACATTCTTGTTTATTGAAACATTTGCAAATTCAAATTAATTTCCGAGTTTAAAGAAACCCAATTTCTAAAATTGTTCTGAATTTTCAAAATATGTTTCCTCAAAAAACCACAAATGAAAAAATGTTCTTTTTTATAAAAGTTTCATGTTTTCAAATAAAATTGTGGATATTGAACGTTTCAAATTTTGTTGTGTATTTCTGAAAATGTAAATAATTTAAAAAAATTGGATTTTCAAAATTATTCATGTTTCCAAGAATATTCAACAATTTGTATTTTTTAAAAAGTTTTAGAAAAAGGAAAATTGTTTCCAGTCTGACATTGGAGTATGTTCTTAAAGGTTCGATCTGGTCATTGGTTGGTAGGACTCGTTTCTTCGAGTGGCTAGCAGCACGTAGTCGGGTCTTTGAGGGTATGGTTTCGATCCTTCACCTCATCATTTTTTGGATTTTTTCGCACCTTACAAACATAGGTCGTCTTGGAGCCTACCACTGCGTAAAATAGCAGCCCCCATGCAGTTGGACCAAGAAAATAAATTGCTTACCACATACAGTATTGGGCCTCATCCACATTCCCCTACTGGGTCGTCTGCATCCGGTCGATCAATCCTCGCCGAGGAAGCCAAAAATATTTGAAGGTCATAAGGAGCCATCTACAAGATATGAAAATAATCGGTATTTTCATCCAATTGGTAGACATGACCATTCCTTAACCACATCCTCTATGGGTTCACTAACATCGTGGCTGGCTAATACGTTTCTCACCAAAGAAAAATGCCCACACCAACTTCTTCCAGCCTCCATCTGCCACCCTCACATACTTTGTAGGTTCAGTCGATAGGACGATGGAGTTAGCTTCCCTATTAGAACCAAGTAGGGGAAGCATGTCTTCGCAAGGAGCATATTGTCGGAATGTGTGTATAGGTTCATATGATCTCTGCAAGCAATTTTTAGTACCTAAAAGAGAAAACTAATGTACCGAATGCACGTCATACATCTTCTGATGAATCCGCGTAATAGCCCAGCATTTGAAGGCCACCATATCTTGGTTCAAATGTAAGTTTAGAATATCGCATTGCATCCAAGAGGGGTGCCCCAAATCAGAAAACAGGCATCATGGGCCATTGAATAATAGATATGAATCTAGAGTAGAGCTGAATCAATGGGCAATGTGGAGCTGCAGCGGTAGTGCGTATCAGCATCTCCATAATTAATGGGGATATGTGAGAGGAGAAGATAGCATGACCATAAATGCATTTGACAACTCCCATTTTCCCCAAAATACATGGAGGGCTACAACAACACAAAGGAGTATTAGGACATGTGGGATCAGTGAGCTCCCATGTGTTCCCATTGTTTGAGTTTACTAGGCATGTCTCGCGTCACAGTTCCTGAGTATAATAGATGGGAAGAGCACGCCAAAAATAGATTTGGCTGACATGAATTTGGCATACGAACTAGGGCAGGTGGCGACGAATGGAATAAGGTCACAGATTCAACCCAGCAGGAGAATGATGGAGTAGAACAACCCATCGGGTAGGTCCGCCCAACCTCGGGGTCCAAACATGACGTGGATCATGCAAATGGGGGTGTTGGTGCTCCAGTTGATGTTTTGCATTGTATTAACTTAAAGTTGTACATTAGGGATCATCAATTTAAGGATAGCATTCATAGTAATGGACTCTTAGTTAAATAAATAATATAAATCACTATCACAACTGTCATTCACCTAGTACTACTACAACTGTTAATAACTATAGCAACATAGTGAGATGTTTACGAAACTAAAAACATAATACATAATTGACTAAAGATTATACTATTGCATCAAAATATGCATGGGCCTCAATAAAAATATATCATGGCAGATGTCATCCTCATTTGAAGTAAAAAAGGCAAATGTTGCATTTTCTTGCCATAGTACATGCATGAAGGCAATACTGAAATTTTGAGATTTTTCTACATTGATACTCGTAAATCCTTGAATTTTTTGTATTATTTCATATAGTATATTTTTTCGAGAATTCCACTACTTTGAGCTAAAAGTTTTGTGGAAAAAATAAGAAAAAGGGTAAGGTTTCCATCAAACCTTCTTGGGTGCTCTCAAGGGTGGATATAGTGGTGGAGAATGTAGCTACCTTTTGCGATGCTAGTTATGGTAAGACATGGACGTTCAAAACTGTGACATGGGTTGTTGCCTCAATATTCATTGTCTTGGCTCCAAAACCGTGACTAGGCTCCTGACGTATGACTCCAGATCTGGATAGAAGCAGAAGTGCTAGCCCAGACAGTTTCCTCAAAGCATCATCTACCGCTCAACCATGGGCAGTTTTAGCATAGTGAACATGGATTTGGAGGGGAAGAGAGAGAGAGAGAGAGAGAGAGAGAGAGAGAGAGAGGATGTCTAGGCTCTCTTATTGTGTCTTTAAAGTGAACAAAGTCTAATGTCCAGAACATGCAAAATGCATCAACTTTATATGAGCCCCGTTAGTAAAGAGAAAAATTTATACATGTCATACAAATGAAAAAACTAAATTTTGTAATTTTTGGCCTACAAGCTTGTTGAGAAGTTCAAGCTCAGTATAAGGATCCCAATGAAACCTACTCCTAGCACCAATAGGGGGACAGTCCGCGAATAGCCTAAGACGTGCTATGGTCGTCCTTTTCCCCTTTTTCTTGTGTGTTTAAATGACTTTTTTTGTTTCTTCTAGTTTGGCCTTTCTTTTTTTCCTTTTCCCATTCATTTTGTTTTTCGTTTATCAACAGATTTTTTGTACTTTTCTAACTTTATGACATGAATATAAGTTTTTATCCATGAAGATTTTTCAAATATGATTTGAACAATTTTCGTTTCTTTTTTCTCATGCATGAAATTTTATTACATTAATATTAACTATACATAATTCAAATATGTGATGAACATTCTCCAAATACATGATAAACATTTTTATAATATGTAATAAACATTTTATAAATAATAGATGAACACTTTTTGATTATGTTTTTCATATAATAAATCACATTTATACATGACACTCTTTTAAATATGTGATGAACATTTTTTAAATTGGTGATGAATTCTTCTAGAATATGTGTTGTCCATAGTAAAAATATGAGGTGAACATATTTTAAATATGGATATACATATTTTTATTCATTTTATACTATATTTTGACATTTATAACATTATTTTCTTTAAGAAAATATGTGAAATAGAAAAATAAAAAAAATGTAAATTCAGTAGAATATTGGATATGGGCGCATACAGTTGCTTGAATGCATTCTCTATAGTTAGTTAGGGAGAGTTAGGGTGGTCGATGCGAGGTGGAGCGAAGGGGGAGGAATAGACCATGTGTAATCAGATGAATAAATTAAGGTTCTATCTCCCAAATGAAAATACTTGAGAATTTTCATCCAACTGGTAGATATGGCCACCTCATAACCCCATCCTCTCTGAGTTCACTAAGCATTGCTAATAAGTGTATCCCCAAAGAAGAACACCCACTTCTTCAAGCCCCCATCTTTCACTCTCACACACTTTGCAGGTTCAGTCGAACAGTTGTTGAAGAAGGATGCCCCGTTACAACCATCTTGGAGAATGTGTTTTCACAAGCCACCAAATCTCTGGGAAGCATGTGCGGTTCCATATAATCGCCATAAGCGACTTTTAGTACCTCAACCAGAGACTAGTGTGCATAATGCATGTTGTATATCTTTTGATGTATCATCGTATTGACCTAGCCTTTGAAAGCCACCATCTCTTGGATCTAATGTTATTATAGGAAATCGGAGTGTAACTAAGAGGGGCTCCCAAATCACCACCTGTACATGGAGTGCGAGCCGTTGACAAATCGGTATGAATCTGGTGATGCTTCTAAAGATATGAAGGTTCTATTGTAGGGTTGAATCAATTGGCAAGGTGGAGATACAGTCGTAGCACGAGTGAAAATGTCCATAGAGACTAAGGATCTACATGGGAGAAAAAAGCATGACCATGAATACATTTGATAACCGCCGTTTTGTCCAAATTACTTTGTTGGCTCAAGGGACACAAAGGAGTACTAGGATATGTGGGAACAATGAGCTCCCATGTGTTTCCATTGTCTAAGTTTGTTGAGCATGTCTTGTCGGCACAGTTCCTAAAAATAATAGGTGGGAAGAGCGTGAAAAAGTTAGATGATTCTGATGAATGCGGCATACCAACTAGAGAAGGTGGCTATAAATGCAAGAAGGTCATGGTTTCAACCCAACAATACAATAATGGAGTAAAATAAGCCATCTAGTAGGTCCGCACACCCTTGGGAGTCCAAACATAACACACACAAGGGAGATGAAGGCGTTAGTGCTCCAGTTGATGTTTCACATGATATCAACTTCAAATTCGGCATCATGGATTATCAATTTGAGGATAGAAATTATTGCAATGGAGTCAAGTAAATATGTAATATAAATATTGTTTTCATTCACCTAGTAGTGCTAGAACCAATTATAATTATAGTAAAATGTTAAACAAAATTGTGAAACTATAAAGATAATGCGAGATTGAGTAAGGACTAAAATATTGCCATCCAGTGCATGCGTATCTATAATAATCATGATAATAAATTTCATCAGCATCTGAAATAAAAAGGCAAATATTACCTTTTTCTAGCCAAAGAACATGCACGAAGGTTGTATTGAATTTCTGAGACTGTTTAACATTTATTTTTTTAAACCCTTAAACTTTTACGTATTCTTTTATATTGTATAAAATTAACTCGAGGATCAACTACTCTTTACCTAATTTTTTCGTGGAAGAACATAAAAGGGTAAGTTGTTCATCGTACCTTATTCGGTGATCACAAAGGAGGGTGCAATGGTGGAGATCGCAACAAATTTTTGTGATGCTAGTCGTGATAAGATGTGACTGTTCGAGATAGTGGGCTGCTTTGCTCCCTCACTATTTAGTGTGTTGGTTCTACATGTAGGTGGAATTAGGTGTACTGGCCTATGTTGTGGCTAAAAATTTAGCAACAACTATGCTCCTGACCTAGGACTCCAGATCTGGGTGGATGCAGGAGTACAAGCCCTCGCACTTGCCTCAAAGTATCATTTATCGCTCAATTGTGGATGTTTTGAGCGTACTTAGCATGGATACTAAGGCGAAGAGCGGAGATATTGTGTGGCGAAAGGAAGGGACGGAGAGATAGGGAGAGAGATAGAGAGAGAGAGGGCTCTGAGGTGAACAAAGTCCAATAACCAGAACTTGTAAAAGGCATCAACCTTATATGAGCCTTGTTAGGAAATTGCAAAATTTATACATGTCCTACAAATTTTGAAAATAGAATTTATAAATTTTCTCCTCCAACCTTGTAGAAAAGTTAGGTCGTAGTAGACGAACCCCAATGAATTCTACTCCTAGCACCAGGCGGGGAATTGTCGGCGAATTTCCTAAGCATGGGTGCTATGGCCATCTTTTTTCAATTTTTCTTGTATTTTTAATTTTCTTTTGTTTCGTTTCTTCGGGTTTAGAAATTTTATTTCATTTTCTTTATTCTCTTTTCCATTTATCATTTGAATTTTTTTACTTTATGTTATTCTAACTTTATGACATGAATATAACTTTCATCCCTGAAGACTTTTCAAATATGAGTTGAAAATTTTCCAAGTATGCGATAAACATTTTTTAATATGCAATGGATAGTTTTTTGAATAATTGATGAACATCCTTTTTTTCCCAATACACTAAAAGATATTTATGCATGCAATACTTTAGAAAAAATGTGATGAACACTTCCCGAATACTCGAGGTATTCTTTTGGAATACGTGATGACCATATTCGAAATATGAGGTAAACATATTTTTAATACGGACGAACATCTTATATGCACAAACATGTAGATTTTCTTCATTTTTTCTGCAATATAGTTGTGCCATTCAATGTTTTTATTCTCTTAAAAATATCTAAAATAAATAAATCTAAAAAATGGAAATCCGGTTGAAAACTGGACCTGGGGCCATATGATTTATTGGATGCAGTGTCTACCAGTTAGTCAAGGGTGATTAGCATGGTGAGTAGAGAGGTGGAGCTGAGGGGGAGGAAGAAAGCATGCATCGCGAGAGCAAGAAAATAAGGTTTTGGGTCACACTTCTTATTTTTGTTGCTATCTACTGGGTATGAAAATACTTGAGATTTGTAATCCAACTGGTTGATATGGACACCCCATAATGCAATCCTCTCTAGCTTCACTAAGTAACGTGGCTGGCCAATGCATTTCTCGCCCAAGAACAATACCCACTTCTTCAAGCCTACATCTTCCGCCATCACATATTTTGCAGGTTCAGTCGAAAAGTCAGTGTAGAAGGCTTCCCTGTTACAACCAAGTAGGAGAAGCGTGTCTTTACAAACCTTTAAATTACTGGAAAGCATGTACAAGTACCTCAACAAGAAACCGATGTGCCAAATGCATGTCTTACATATTTTGATGTATCCTCATAATGATCCAGCCTTTGAAGGCCACCATCTTGTAGATCAAATGTGAGTTCAGAAAATAGCAGTGCAGCCAATAGGGTTCCCAAATAACCGATCGTACATGCAGTGCTGACCGCTAACAAATAGATATGAATCTATTGATGCTTCTGGATATATGAAGATTCTATAGTAGAGCTCAATCAGCTGGCAAGATGGAGCTACACTCGTAGTGCGAGTAAGCGTGTTCATTTTGACTAGGGGATCTGCTAAGGGAGAACATATCATCACTATGAATACATTCGACAAGTACCATTTTGTCCAAAATACTTGGAGGGCTCAAGCTAAATAACAGACTACTAGGATATGCAGGATCATTATGCTCCCGTGTGTTTCCATTGTTCGAGTCCGCTAAGCTTGTATCATGGGCAAAGTTCCTAGAAGTAATAGGTGGGAGGTGTCTTCCTAAGGTAAATTTAAATTATATAAGTGCGAACATACCAACTTCAGGTGGTAGTAATGAATGCAGGATGGTCACAAATAGAACCCATTAGGATAATGATGGCGTACAATAAGCGATGTCATAGGTTTATCCAGCCTTTGGGGGTGCAAACATGATCCGAAGCATGGAGATGGGGGTATTGGAGCCCAGTTGAAGTTTTGCATGTTATCGACTTCGAATTGTACATTAGGGGTCATCAATTGAAGGGTAACAATTATTGTAAAGGACTCTAGTTGAATATATAATATAAATTACTGTCACTACTTTCATTCACAAGTACTAATACAACAATTGATAATTATAGCAATAGGAAACATTTGTATGAAACTAGAAACATAATACACAATTGAGTGAGGATTATTGTATAAAAAGAACTCGAGAATCAACTACTTTTATCTAAGCCTTTTGTGGAAAATATTAGAAAAAAGGGGCAAGTTCTTCATCATACCTTGTTCAGTGCTCACAAGGGAGGGGTGGAGTGGCGGACACCGCCACTACCTTTTATGATACTAGTTGCAGTAAGAAGTGATCGTTGGAGATGGTGGGGTGGTTTTCTCCCTCAATATTCATTGTGTTGGATGAAGACCTAGGTGGAATTGGCCGTATTGGTCCGTGGAGGATCCAGCTCTAGACAAAACTAGGCTCCTGACCTATGACTCCAGATAGGGATAGAAGCAGACGTACTAGCCCACATAGTTTGCTGAAGGCATCATGTACCGCTCAACATGATATGGAGGGGAAGAGGGGAGGAGAGGTTGCATGACGCGAGAGATAGAGAGAGAGAGAAAGAGAGAGAGAGAGAGAGAGAGAGAGAGAGAGAGAGAGGGAGGGAGAGGTTGTGCGTGCTTTATCGAGCTCTCTCTCTCTCTCTCTCTATGTCCTTAAGGTGAACAAAGTCCAATGCCTAGAACTTGGGAAGGCGTCGTCAATGTTATATAAGCCTTGTTAGGAAAGAGCTAAATTTATACATGTCCTATTACCAATTAGAAAAATAAATGTACAAATTTTCGATTACTACATTACTGAAAAGCTAGGGCTTAGTAGAAGGATCCCGACGAATCCTACTCCTAGCACCAGTCAGGGATAGTTGGTGCATAACTATGTGCGGGTGCTATGGCCGTCCTTTTTTTCCTTTTTTTCTAGTGTGTTTAAATTCCTTTTTGTTTCTTTTGATTTAGCTTTTTTCCCCTTTCCTATTCGATTTTATTTTATGATTATTAGTTGAACTTTATTGACTTTCTTTGGTTCTAACTCAATAACTTGAATATAATTTTCTATCCATGAAGATTTATAAATATGATTTCAACATTTCCCAATTCTTTTCTCTGATATATTACATTAATAGTATTTATACATAATTCAAATATGTGATGAATATTTTACAAATACGTCATGAACATTTTTAGAATATGTAATAAATATTTTATGAATACTAGAGGAACATCTTTTTTCATACAATAAAACATATTTATATAATATTTTAATTATTTTATGATTTTTTAAATAGGCGATGCAATCTTCTGGAATATGTGATGCCCACAGTTAAAATATGAGGTGAACTTATATTAAATATGGACATACATCTTATATGCATGAACATGTACATTTTTCACTTTTTACAATATATATCTTCAATTTAAATTTTCATTTAATTTTTAAAAGTATTTAAACTAAAAAAATTAGAAATCAAGTTAATAATCGACGTGGACCCATTCAGTTGCTTCAGTGCATCGTCTACAGTTAGTTAGGCAGGATGAGGTGTGGTCGATGTAGAGGTGGAGGGGTGGGTGTGGAAGAGAGCATGTGTCAAGAAAGGAAAATTTTGAGGTTCTGGTTCCCACATGAAAATACTCAAGAATTTCTTCCAACTAGTATATATGACCAACCGATAAACCCATCCTCTCAGGGTTCAATAAGCATCGTGGCTAGCCAATAGGTTTCTTGCGAAATAAGAAACCCACTTCTTCAGGCCTCCATCTTTCACCCCACATACTTTGGAGGTTCAGTTGAAAAGTCAATGGAGAAGTCTTCCCCGTTACAACCATCTTGGAGAACATGTCTTCACAAGCCACCAAATTTCTTGAAAGTGTGTGCGCGTCCATATAATGGCCACAAGCAACCTTTAGTAACCCTACAAGAAAGTGATGTACCAAATGCACGCCATACATCTTTTAATTTATCCTCATAATGACCTGACATTTGAAGGTCACAATGTTTTAGATCGAATGTGAGTATGGAATATCGCAGTGCAACCAAGAGGGGCTCCTATATCAGCTAGCACACATGGATTGCAGTTTGCTGACAAATACATATGAATTCGACGATACTTTTGGAGATATGATTATTCTATATTAAAGATGAATCAATTGGCAAGGTGGAGCTTCAGCCGTAGTGCGAGTGAGAATGTCAATAGTGACTATGGATGTATCAAGGGAGAAGATAGCATGAACAGAAGTATAGTTGATCATTACCATTTTGTCCAAAATACTACGAGGTCTCAACAGACACATAGGAGTACTAGGGTATGTGGGATAAGTGAGCTCCCATGTCTTTCCATGGTCTATGTTTGTTGAGCATATCTGGTCCGCGCAGTTCCTGAAAATAATAAGTGGGAAGAGCGTGCCTAAGGTAGCTTTGATTTAGATGAATGTTGCATACCAACTAGACCTGCTTGCTATTAATGTAAGAAGGTCACTGATTCAACCCATCGGGACAATAATGAAGTAAAATAACCCATCTAGTAGGTCCTCCTAGCCGTGGGGTCCAAACATGATGCAGAGCACGTAGATGCGGGTGTTGACGCTCCAGTTGATGTTTCACATGCTATCATCTTAAAATTCGGCAATGGGGATAGCCAATTTGTGGCTAACAATTATAGCAATGGAGTCAAGTTAATACATAATATAAATACTACTTTCATTCACCTAGTTTTACTTGAACAATTAAAAATTATAGTAACATGTTTAAAATACTTGTAACTATAAACATAATACACAATTGAGTTAGGACTAAAGTATTTCCATCCAAATATGCGTGCGCATCTAGAATAATCGATGATGACAAATTTCATCAACATTTGAAATAAAAAAGGTAAATGGAGCCTTTTTTCTTGCTATGGAACATGCATGAAGGCAATATTGATGTTTTCATATTGTTTTACAATGATATTTGTACACCCTTGAATGTTTGCGCATTCTTTATATAGTATAAATAAGCTCTACTTTATACAATTTTTCGGTGGAAGCAGCAGATAAAGGGTAAGTTGTTCATCATACCTTCTTTAGATCTCACAAAGGAGGTTGCAGTGGTGCAGACCGGACTACCTTGTACGATGCTAGTCACAATAAGATATGAGCTCCCATGTTTTTCCATCGTCTAACTTTCTCGAGCATGTCTGCTTTGCACAGTTCCGAAAAATAATAGGTGGGAAGAGTGTGGCTGAGGTAGATTAGATTTAGACAAATGTTGTGTACCAACTAGACCTGGTGGCTATGAATGTAAGAAGGTCAAGATTCAACCCATTAAGACAATAATGGAGTACGATAACCGATTTAGTAGGTCCTCCTTGCCTTGGGGGACAAACATGACGTGAATTCTTTTTTTGTTCTTAATACACTAAATCATATTTATGCACGACACATTTTTACATATGTGCTGAACACTTCCTGAACACGCGAGTTCTTTTGAAATATGTGATGACCATATTAAAAATATGAGGTGAACATATTTTTAATACTGAACAACCATCTTAGATGCACGAATATTTATATTTGTTTCATATTTTGCAATATAATTTTTCAATTTAAGTATTTATGTTTTGAAAATAGGTAAAACAAAAATTCCAACAAAATGAAAATCCAGTTGAAACACGTACCTTGGCCCATGCAGTTGCTTTGGTGAGTCGACAACTGGACAGTTAGGAAGGATTAGTATGGTTAGCAGAGAGGTGCAGCTGAGTGGGAGGAAGAGAGCATGCACGACGAGAGGTAGAAACTATGGTTCTGGGTCACACTACTCATTTTTGTTTCTATCTACTGGGTATGAAAATAATTGAGAATTTTCATCCAACAAGTAGGCATGGACATAGCATAACCCCATCTTCTCTTGGTTCACTAAGAAGCGCGTCTGGCCAATATGTTTCCCATCAAATAACGACACCCACTTCTTCAAGCCTCCAGCTTCCACCCGCAAATACTTTGTAGGTTTATTCAAAAAGTCGATATAGTAAAAGGCTTCCTTATTATAACCATGTAGGTGAAGTGTATCTTTCCATGCCACCAAGTAACTGGAAAGCGTGTACGGGTACATATAATCGCTGCAACCAACTCTTAGTACCTCAACAAGAAAATGGTTTGCCAAATCCACGTCTCACATATTTTCTTGTATCCTCATAATGACTCATCCTTTCAAGGCCACCATATCCTAGATCAAATATTGATTCAGAAAGTCATAGTGCAACCAAGAGGGTACAGCCGGTCCTGGCCGTTGAAAAATGCGTTTGAATTCGTTGATCCTTTTGGATATATGAAGGTTCTTCAATAGAGATGAATAACTTGCCAAGATGGATCTGTAGCCGTAGCAAGAGTGAGCATGTTCATTGAGACGAGGGATCTTCTGAGGGAGAACATATCATGGCTATGAATATATTTGACAACTACTGGTTTGTCCAAAATACTCGGAGGGCTCAAGCGACACAATGGAGTAATAGGGTGTGTGGGATAAATGAGCTCCTATGTCTTTCCATTGTTCAAGTCTTCTGAACTTGTTTGGTCGTCAAAGTTTGTAGAAAATAATAGGAGTGCAGTGCAGATGGTTGCTAGCGATGAATTCAAGAAGGTCACAGATGGAATTATGATACTGTAAAATAAATCGTGACATAGAAGTGCCTAGCCTATGGGTGCGAACATGATGCAGAGCATGGAGACGGGGATGTTGCAGCTCCATTCGATGTATTGCATGGTACCAACTTCGAATTCTCCATTAGGGATCATCAACTTAAGGATAACAATTATAGCAATAGCCTCTAGTTAAATATATAACATAAACTGCAATCACTATTTTCATTCAGATAGTAATTCTACAACCAATCATAATAATATTAACATAGTAAAAATGTTTTAAAACAATAAACATAATACACAATTCAGTAAGGAGTAAATTATTTCCAAGCATATATGCATGAACCTCAAGAAAAATGGACCACCTTGAATTTCATCAACATTTGAAATAAAATAATGCAATTGCTGCATTTTCTTTCCTTGGGAGACGCATGAAAGTGATATTGAAATTTTGATATTGTTTTACATTGATATTTGTAAACCCTTGAAATTTTCTGTATTCTATTATATAGTATAAGAAACTCAAAGATGAACAACTCTTTAACTAAATTTTCCGTTGAAAAAATGAGAAAAAATGGCAAGTTCTTCATCATACCTCCGTCAGTTATAACAAGCGAGGGTATAGTGGACGAGACCGCAATTACATTCTGCGATGCTAATCGCAATGGAAGTGGTTATTGCAGAAAGTTGGTTGCTTCACTCCCTCACTATTCATCATGTTGGCTCCCGGTCTAGGCAGAATTAGGAATCTTGGCCATCGATGGCTCAAGATTTTGAAAAAACAAGGATCCAGACCTATGATTCCAGACGTGGACGGAAGTAACAGTATTAGCCTTATGTTGCCTCGAAGCATAATCTAGTGCTCAACCATGTGCGGATTTAGCATAGTTAGCATGGATATGGAGAGGTTCGGGGTGGAGCATGTCTGACGAGAGAGACAAAGAAACAAAGAGAGAGAGAGAGAGAGAGAGAGAGAGAGAGAGAGAGAGAGAGAGAGAGAGAGAGAGAGAGCTTTATCAGGTTCTCTCTATATCTTTGAGGTGAAAAATGTCTAGTGCGAAGAACTTTTACTTATTCTGCAAATGTTAGAAAATAAGTTTATAAATTTTCCACTACTACCTTGTGAATAATCTAGGGCTCGGTAGAAGGATCCCAATGAATCTTACTCTAAGCGCCAGGCATGGGATAGTTGGTGAATTGCCTAATTGGACTGCTATGGTCGCACTTTTTTCCCAGTGTGTTTCTACGGTTTGTTGTTTCTTCTAGATTAGCCTTTCCTTTTTTTTCCTGTTTGTTTTCTTTTTCATTTATTAGTTGATTTTATTTCTTCTACATTTTACTCTGTGCCATGTATATAATTGTTTATCTATCAATATTTTACAAATATGAATTGAAATTTTTTTTATTTCTTTTGAATACATGAAATTTAATACAATAATATTTGTTAGCTTAACTCAAATATGTGAGAAATATTTTCCAAATACGTGGTTAACATTTTTTGAATACTCGATGAACATATTTTTTTAATACAATCAAACATATTTATACATGGCACATTTTAAATATGTCATGAACAATTTTTAAATACGCAATGAATTATTTTGGAATATATGATGACCATATTCGAAATATGAGGTCATCGTAGTTTCAATACAGATGTACATCTTATACCCGCGAATAGTACCTTTTTTCATTTCTGCGATATAGTTTCTCCATTTGAAACTTTTTTTTACACATGTAGATTGAAAAATTCCAGAAAAAAATAAAATCATGATGAAACCCGACACGGGACCATATGGTTGCTTGGACACAACCTCTACCAGTTAGTTGGGGAAGATTAGTGTGGTTAGCGTATAGGTGGAGGCGAGAGGAAGGAAGAGAACATGCGCCATTTGAGGAAGAAATTAAGGTTCTCGCTCACGGTCCTCATTTTGGTCACT
>NC_057812.1:16215047-16231842 GCF_018294505.1 Triticum aestivum
CAATGCGTCTTCTATATAGCTGGACCGACAACATGCGGGTGTTGGCATCAAAACACATAAATTGTTAGCGGGTATTCTCAAATGCCTCAAAAGGCATATAAAATTCTAGGCTAGACAGTTAAAGGCATTTGAGACAATGTTGGAGATACTTACGAAGGAAAAGACCTTTCAAGGACCTTTTATAAAATGCCTCATAAATACATAACGGAGGCATCTTCAGAACGCCTACAAGCATAATTTGTGGCATCATAAATAATGACTCCAAAGGTCAAATGTGGCGTTTCTCAAACCGGCTCCAAAACATTTTTGTGGCGCTTTTCAAATTGCCTTCAAAACATTTTTATGGAATTTTTGAACCATCTATATAATTATGGAGAAGGAGAAATTCCAAAAGTTGTCAATTAGTTTACTGATTTAAGATAAGATCAAGTACACCAGATAAAATTTCCCTACACATTGATTACCAATGTGTGTGTGTGTGTGTGTGTGTGTGTATGTAGACACACACACACATATCTCTTACTCCTTGTGTGCATTTTTCTAACATGAACAGAAGGCTCACCATATATAGAAGGTCACAACAAACAAGCTCAAATTTCAACAGGTTGCCACACTCCATGATGTCATAGTAAAATGATTTTTGACATAGACCATCTAGCACAAACAAAATGAGGAAGTAGGGCATTACCTCAAACACCTTATGTACACTATGGCATCGGATCAGCAGCAACCATACATGGGTATGCCTGGCGTGGGGAGGATGGCCCCTAATTTGTGCGTGGCCTGGTGCACCTTGCTCCTCCTCCCCCGCTTCGGCTCATATCTCCCACCTCCTAGACCGGGGACAAGAGAAGAAGAGGCATGGTGTTGGATGGTGTTGGAGGTCGCGACGGTCATTATGGCCGCGAAGGTTCCGACGTAGGACTCCGGTGGCACAGGAGGCTCCGGTGGCAACAAGTCGCCCGACGATGGGCAGCGGCATTGAGCAGGATGGGGATTATTTTGTTGTGTTTTTTGTTTTACCATTTTTTTGTTAATCATTAATCCTTTAGTTGTCATACATGTGTGTTACTCACGTGGTACCACCATGGCACAAGGCAACTCATGGCTCTCGTGCATAGGGTGCGTTGGGTGACCCTCACAAATGCGACGACGTCACTGGAAATGCCATTGAACAACCAACAACACAGTGTGTCTCTCTCTCTCTCTCATATGACATGAATATAACTTTTGTCAATGAAGACTTTTCAACTATGAGTTGAACATTTTTTTATTTTTTATTTAGAAAATTTTATTACATCATTATTTCTCACATTTTCAAATATGTCATAAACATTTTCCAAATACGTGATCAACATTATTTTAATATGCAAAGGATATTTTTTCAATACTCGATGAACATATTTTATTTGTTCTTATTACACGAAAACATATTTATGCATGACACAATTTCACATATGTGATGAACACCTGCTGAATATGTGAGTTATTTTGAAATATGTGATGACCATATTTAAAATATGAGGTGAACATATTTTTAATATTGAACAAACATCTTAGATGCACGAATATTTATATTTTTTCATTTTTTGCAATATAATTTTTCCATTCGAGTATTTATGTTTTCAAAATATGTCAAATAAAAAATTCCAAAAAAATGAAAATCCAGTTGAAAGCCAGACATTGGCCCATACAGTTACTTTCGTGAATCGACAACCGGATAGTTAGGAAGGATTAGTATAGTTAGAAGAGAGGTGCAACTAAGTGGGAGGAAGAGAGCGTGCACCACCGAGAGGAAGAAATTATGGTTCTAGGTCACACTCCTCATTTTTGTTGCTATCTACTAGGTATGAAAATAATTGAGAATTTTCATCCAACTAGCAGGCATAGAGATATCATAACCCCATCTTTTCTCACTAAGAAACCCGTTGGGCCAACATGTTTCTCATCAAAGAACGATGCCCACTTCTTCAAGCTCCAGCTTCCACCCGCAAATACTTTGTAGTTTAGTCAAAAAGTTGATGTAGTACAAGGCTTCCTTATTATAACCAAGTAGGAGAAGTGTGTCTTTACATGCCATCAAGTTACTGGAAAGTGTGTACGGGTACATATAATCTCTGCAACCAACTCTTAGTACCTCAACAAGAAACTGGTGTGCCAAATGCATGTCTCACATTTTTTTCTTGTATCCTCATAATGACCCAGCCTTTCAAGGCCACCATCTCCTAGATCAAATTTTAATTCAGAAAGTCATAGTGCAACCAAGAGGCGTCGCAAATCACCAAGCGTACAGCCAGTGCCAGCCGCTGACAAATACCTATGAATTCGTTGGTGCTTTTTGGTATATGAAGGTTCTTCAGTAGAGCTGAATAAATTGCCAAGATGGATTTGCAGCCGTAGAGAGAGTGAGTAAGTTCATTTGGACAAGGGATCTTCTAAGGGGGAACATATCATGGCTATGAATATACTTGACAACTATAGATTTGTCCAAAATACTTGGAGGGCTCAAGCGGCACAATGGAGTACTAGGGTGTGTGGGATCAATGAGCTCCTCTGTCTTTCCATTATTCAATTCTTCTGAGCTAGTTAGGTCGCCAAAGCATGTAGAAATAATAGGAGGGAAGTGCATGCCTAAGGTATATTTAACTTATATAAGTGCGGCATACCAACTAGGGTTGGTAGCGATGAATTCAAGATGTTCACTGATGGAACTATGATGGTGTAAAATAAACCATGACATAGATCTGCCTATCCTAGGGGTGACAACATGATGAAGAGCATGGAGATGGGAATGTTGGAGCTCCTGATGTATTGCATGGTACCAAATTCAAATTCTCCATTAGTGATCATCAACTTAAGGATAACAATTATAGCAACAGACTCTAGTTAAATATATAACATAAACTGCTATCACTATTTTCATTCACATAGTACTACTACAATCAATCATAATTATAGTAACATAGTGAAAATGTTTGTAAAACAATAAACATAATATACAGTTGATTAAGGACTAAATTATTTCCAAGCATATATGCATGAACCTCAAGAAAAATAGACCACATTGAATTTCATCAACATTTGAAATAAAATAAGGCAAGGGCTGCATTTTCTTTCCTTGGGAGACGCATGAAAGTGATATTGAAATTTTGATATTGTTTTACATTGATATTTGTAAACCATTGAAATTTTCTGTATTTTGTTATATAGTATAAGAAACTCAAAGATGAACGACTTTTAACTAAATTTTTCGTGGAAAAAGAAAGAAAAATGGTAAGTTCCTCATTATACCTTGATTGATTATAACAAGTGTGGGTATAGTGGTAGAGACCGCAACTACGATCTACGATCCTAACCACAGTGGAAGTGGTTATTGGAGACAGTTGGTTGCTTCACTCCCTCACTATTCATCGTGTTGGCTCCTGGTCTAGGCAGAATGAAGAATCGGCCTTCGATGGCTCAAGATTTGGACACAACAAGGATCCAGACCTATGACTCCAGACGTGGACGGAAGTAGGAGTACTAGCCTTAAGTTGCTGCAAAGCATAATCTACTGCTCAACCATGGGTGGTTTTAGCATAGTTAGCATGGATATGGGGAGGATCGGGGTGGAGCGTGTTTGACGAGAGAGACAAAGAAAGAGAGAGACAAAGAAAGAAAGAAAGAAAGAAAGAGAGAGAGAGAGAGAGAGAGAGAGAGAGAGAGAGAGCTTTATCAGGTTCTCTCTCTATCTCTCTGTGTCTTGAGGTTAACAATGTCTAGTGCCAAGAACTTATACATATCCTGCAAATTTTAGAAAATAAGTTTATAATTTTTCCAGTACTACCTTGTGAATAATCTAGTGCTCGGTAGAAGGATCCCAATGAATCCTACTCCAAGCAGCAGGCAGGGGATAGTCGGCAGATTACCTAAGTGAGACAGCTATGGCCGTACTTTTTCTCTTTTTTCCTAGTGTGTTTCAACGTTTTTTTATTTCTTATAGTATAGCCTTTGCTTTTTTCCTATTTGTTTACTTTTTCATTTATTGATTGATTTTATTTCTTCTATTTTTTACTCTGTGGCATGAATATAATTATTTATCCATCAATATTTTACAAATATGAGTCGAACATCTTTTTAGTACATGAAACTTAATACAATAATATTTTGATACGTAATTCAAATATGTGAGAAATATTTTCCAAATACGTGATTAACATTTTTTGAGCATACAACGAGTACTTCTCTAAATACTTGATGAACATATGTTTTCTTTTTAATATGTCATTAACACTTTTTAAATACGCAATGAAATCTTTTGGAATATATGATGATCATATTTGAAATATGAGGTGATCATATTTTCAATACAGATGGAGATATTATACGCGCGAACATGTACCTTTTTTCATTTCTGCAATATAGTTTCTCCATTTTAACTTTCTTTTTACATATGTAGAATGAAAAATTCCAGAAAAAATGAGAATCCCGATGAAAACCCGACATAGGCCCATATGGTTGCTTGGATGCATCCTCTACCAGTTAGTTAGGGAGGATTGGCATGGTTATCATACTGGTGGAGGTGAGAGGAAGGAAGAGAACATGCGCCATGAGAGGAAGAAATTAAGGTTCTCGCTCACTGTCCTCATTTGGGTCACTATCTACTGGGTATGAAAATAGAATTTTTCAACCCCGTCAGCTCTGTGTTCATTGAGCATCATGGCTAGGCAATATATTTCTCACCAAAGAATAACACCTAACTATTCAAGCCTCCATCTTCCACCCAGATATTCTTTGTTGGATTAGTAAAAACAATCGATGTAGAAGGCTTCCCCATTGCAAGGAAGTAGGAGCAACATGTCTTCACAAGACACCAAATTACCGAAAAGGGTGTACAGGTCCATATAATCGCTGGAAGCAGCTCTTAGTGCCTCAACAATAAACTGATGTGCCAAATGCACTACGTACATATTTTAATGTATCCTTGTAGTGACGCATCTTTTGAAGGCCACCATCTCTTGATCAAACGTGAGTTTAGAAAATTGTAATATAACCAAGCTACTACAATTGTTGCCTCTCTGTGGCACCTGCAACTTCCTAGTGTTGCCGGTCATGGCGAACCATATGATTCAATCCAAATATAGAGACGGCTATGGCGGCAGTTAGCCAAGTATTTGTGTTTACAGTAACCATGAGGGACAAATTTTGTAACAGGAATGAAGGGGTCATTGCAGAATCAACTGTGGAGAAGCCCGAGCATAGGTGGCGTATCGTGGAAGGCTCAATAGCGGTCGCGGAAGCCATTGTAAGAGAGGAGGTGGCACCACAGCTTGCACACGAGGGATGCATGGACGAAATTCTCAGGCTCATCAGGCGGGAGGCGGATGAGGATTTCCTCTATGATTTCTTCCATGTCCTTGATCTCTAGTGCATTTTCCATATAGCTGGATTGACAGCATGTGGGTGTTGGCACAAAAATTAGTAAATTGTTAGTCGGTATTCATAAATGCCTCAAAAGGCCTACAAAATTCTAGCCTAGACAATTAAAGGCATTTCAAACAATGACCTTTCAAGGCCCTTGTCTAAAACACCTCAGAAAACACATAATGGGGGCATCTTCAGAACACCTACAAGCACAATTTGTGGCATTATAAAGAATGACTCCAAAGGTCAAATGTGGCCTTTCTCAGGCCGCCTCGAAAATATTTTTTTGGCGCTTTTCAAATTGCCTTCAAAACATTTTTATGAAATTTTTGAAGAATCTATATATTAATACACAAGGAGAAATGCCAAAAGTTGCCAATTAGTTTGCTGATTTAAGATAAAATCATGTACAGTAGATAACATGTAGGGATGTTCTATATATAAATGCCAAATGCCTCTACATATTGATTACCAATGTATAAATATAGCTTACTCCTTGTGTGCATTTGAATAACATGAACAGAAGGCTCACCATACATAGAAGGCCACAACAAACAAGCTCAAATTTCAAAAGGTTGCCACAGTCCATGATGTCATAGTAAAATGATTATTCACACAGACCATCTAGCACAGACAAAAAGAGGAAGTAGAATGAACTACAATAATTAAGGGACATCACCTCAAACACCTTGTGTGCATTATGGCATCAGATCAGTAGCAACCAGACATGGGTATGCTTGGCGTGGGGAGGATGACCCCTAATTTGTGCGTGGCCTGGTCCACTTTGCTCCTCCTCCTCCTCCGCTCCGGCTCCCAGATCTCCCCTCTACTTCACTACGCCCACTACAATCCCACCTCCAAGTCCGGGGACGAGAGAAGAAGAGGCATGGTGAGAGATGGCAGTGGAGGTCGCGGAGGTCACTACGGCTGCAGAGGTTTCGGCGTAGGACTCCGGTGGCACCGAAGGCTCCGGCGGCAACAAGTCGCCCGACGATGAGCAGCGGTCATGGGCAGGATGGGGATTATTTAGTTGTGTTTTTTGTTTTACAATTTTTTATTAATCATTAATCCTTGAGTTTTTATACATGTGTGTTATGCATATGGTACCACCATGAGACGAGGCAACTAATGGCTCTCGTGCATAGGGTGCGTTAGGTGGCCCTCACAAATGTGAGGACATCACTGAAAATGCCATGTGTCGGTGTCAAAACCGGCAGATCTCGGGTAGAGGGTCCCGAACTGTGCGTCTAGGCGGATGGTAACAGGA
Organism: Triticum aestivum; assembly: GCF_018294505.1. Lineage (NCBI taxonomy): Eukaryota > Viridiplantae > Streptophyta > Magnoliopsida > Poales > Poaceae > Triticum > Triticum aestivum. Next base: position 16,221,718 of record NC_057812.1, read on the forward strand.
GACAAGGGACACAATGTTTCCCCCAGGTTCGGGCCCTCTTGATGGAGGTAAAACCCTACGACCTGCTTGATTAATATTGATGATATGGGTAGTACAAGAGTAGATGTACCACGAGATCAAGGAGGCTAAACCCTAGAAGCTAGCCTATGGTATGATTGTTGTATGTTGGGGTTGTCCTACGGACTAAAACCCTCTGGATTATATAGACACCGGAGAGGGTTAGGGTTACACAAAGTCGGTTACAATGGTAGGAGATCTGAATATCTGCAACGCCAAGCTTGCCTTCCACGCCAAGGAAGACGAAGTCTTCAATCTTGTATCTTCATAGTCCAGGAGTCCGGCTGAAGGTATAGTCCGGCTACCCGGACACCCCCTAATCCAGGACTCCCTCAGTAGCCCCTGAACCAGGCTTCAATGACGATGAGTCCGGCGCGCAGATTGTCTTCGGCATTGCAAGGCAGGTTCCTCCTCCAAGTTCTTCATAAAAGTTTGTAAACACTAAGGGTAGTGTCCGGCTCTGCAAAATAAGTTTCCACATATTGCTATAGAGAGAATAATATTAACACAAATCTAATCTGCTGACGTATTCCGTAGCGTGACATCACACTACGGCCAAGCCTGTATTCGAATCATTTTTACTTCCCCACCTCAGCACATTTTGCGAGGCGGTTTCCTTGGCACGTCTTGTCAAAGTAGAGATCGTGTCCCCCATTTACGGGGTTCTCATCAATATGGACATGGGTAACCCAACCGCGCCATTTATCGCGGCGCTTGGGAGATAAGCGAGATTTACCAGGCTGGTGGGGACGCATAGCCGCATCCGCCCATATAAGGGGATAAGGATCCACCTTTTTACCTACGCCTTCTTCCTCCTCTGCCTATCCATCTTCTGCGCACCCGAGCTCCAGCGCCCAAGCCCGCACTCCCCACCTCAACCTTCTCCAGCCATGTCCGGAGCGGCAGGCAAGTGGATGGTCTCCTCCGTCACAGAGGGCCATATCAAAAAGCTAAGGAAGGTCGGATACTTGTCCAACAACATCGCGCACCGGCTTCCTGAAAAGGGGCAGCTCCTCCCCACCCCAAGGCCCCATGAGAGGGTCGTATTCCTTCCCCACTTCCTCTGCGGACTAGGTTTCCCTCTTCACCCGTTCGTCCGAGGGCTCATGTTCTACTATGGCCTGGATTTCCACAATCTGGCCCCGAACTTCGTCCTCAACATATCGGCGTTTATCGTCGTGTGCGAGGCCTTCCTCTGCATCCGCCCCCATTTCGGCCTTTGGCTCAAGACTTTCAACGTCAAGCCGAAGGTGGTGCGCGGCAGCCATGCGGAGTGCGGAGGCGCCATGGCGGGCAAGATGGCCAACGTCCTTTGGCTCGAGGGCTCATTTGTGGAGACCCTGAAGGGGTGGCAATCGGGGTGGTTTTACATCACCGAGCCGTGCGACCTTGATTGGGTCGCAGCCCCCGAGTTCTGGTCCGGACCCCCTATGCGGCTCACATCCTGGAAAAAGATGGGCCTGTCATGGGGCAATGAGGGAGAGGTGACCGGACTGCAAACATGCATCCAATCCCTGGTGAACAAGCAGCTCAAGCTTGTCAATATAGTCCAGGTTATGCTCGTCCGCCGGATCCTCCCGTGTCAACAACGGGCCTTCAATCTGTGGGAGTTCGATCCGACGCAGCACCAAACCTTGAATAGGCTCTTCGACACGACGTACGAAGATGCCTAGAAGGTGCTATTCAAGGGCGCTGAGGCTCCCGCATCCGCATCCGAGGATCGTGGATTCAGCACGCAGCGTCCAGCTAGTGCGGTGAGTTATCTTTACCTTTTACAGGACATTTGTTTCTCATAGTTTGACTCTATGCAGGATCTAAACTCCCTTACCTTTGACAGGAGTGGCAGGCGAAGTCCGGACAGGTCAACTGTCCGGCTCCTTTGCCCGAAGACCCAGCAGATGCTCGTTTATTGAAGCTACTGGCTCCGACACCTTATGTGGTGCCGGAGAAGAAGGCCAAGAAGAAGGCCACGGGGACTCGTAAGAGTTCCCGGCGTACGGTGGTGTCGGACTCATCGTCCGACGACTCTGAGATGCCCTCCTCCCGTGAAGACGAGGATGAGGAAGAAGAAACCTCTCCCCCTCCAGCGGGGGGAGGAAAGAAGAGGAAGGCCGCCCCAACAGGGGAGGCCGAAGGGTCCAAGAAGGGGAAGACCCTTCCTCCGGACTACTCCACCGACGCCGATGAGGGCGAAGAGGAGTGGCCGCAAAGGGCCAGGCACCCGGTGGAATCGTAAGTATTTGGATACCAGAGTAACTCATAGCATTCCCTTTTTTCACAGCTTTTCCTTATGCCGAATGTAATTATGCAGCCCGCCCAAGGTCGGGTTCCGCCTGCTGCCTCCCCCCGCACTGCGGACGACGCCGAAGTGGCGTCGCGACAAGCTCCGGGCCAAGAGGAGGTGGTCCTGGAGGAGCCGCGAAGCGGCCTCCCAGACTCCGGGAGTAAAGGGGACAAGACCCCCCAGGGCTCCAAGTCCGGCTTTGCGCCGGACACCGCGCCGGAATGCTCAACGGTTCCGGAGTGCGGCAGGCGACCTCCTTCTAAGAGGAGCAAGCCTACTAAGCCGGTGGCCCCCGTCCAACCGGAGGCGCCGGACAATTTGCTGGAGGTGCTTAACGGCGCCTCCATCGATGAGGATCACCGGACTATCATGAGTACGGTGCTCCAGAAGGTTCAGTCCGCCAAGAGCGGACTGACTTAAGCTTGTGCTAGCCTTCTAACAGGCTTCGAGGTAAGTAAAAATATTACCGCATAGACAGTAGCCCATGATGCTCTGTTTGGCGTTTGGAAAGAAAAGCCGAATAGAGGATCTAATAAACTTCGCAGGAGTCTAACAAAAAAAGAGTCATTATGCGTGTGCAGGCTTCGCTGCTTGCGACCGCCGCACTGACTGCGGAGGTAGGCACCCTGAAGCAGGGTCTCGAGCGGTCCGAGCGAGAGCTCGGCCTGTCCAAGCGGCAACTCGATGAGAAAGAAGGTAAGAGGTACCTTATAGAAATATATAAAAAGATGCAATTGCAAAAAATGACAGGATTATGCTGCTTATTGCAGGGGCCACAACTGAGGTGGCGACCCTCAAGCAGGCGCTGTCCGAGGCCGAGAAGAGAGCGGCCTCATAGCGCACCGAGCGGGAGAAATTTGAGGCGCAGGTCGGCGAGGCGTAGCAAGAGCTTCAGGCTCTCATGAAAAAACATGAGAGTTTGGAGCTTGACTCGAAGACGCGAGCGTCCGAGATCGCGGCGACCATCAAGACTGCCAAGTCTACCAAGGCCGAATCCCAGAAGGCCCTCCAGGAATTGGATGCGGTGAAAAAGATAGCGGCGGGTAAGGCATTCTTTATGCAAATCAAACATACAAAAGTAAGCTACTTGTTACTTACCCGAATCCAGAGCTCTCTAGGAGCGTTCGCAGATCTTCCCCGTAGCGTATCTGATGCCGCCACATTCTACCGAGCCGAGGAGGGCAGTTCGACGGAGAAGGTGTTCTGGTCTCAGTATACTGAGGCCGAACACCCTGTGCCCTTGAGCGACCAGCTGAAGCAGCTGGTCGAGCTCCACAAGGCGGCCGAACAGGCCATGAAGGGCCTCATAGTTTGGCTGTGGCCAGGAGAGGCCCTGCCTGGGAGCTACTTCGGATTGGTGCGGCGGCTGGTGGAATCCTGTCCAAGGCTCGAGGTCATCAAGCGCTCTGTCTGCATCGAAGGTGCCCGGAGGGCCCTTGCCCATGCTAAGCTGCACTGGGGCAAGCTGGACGGTGAGAAGCTTGTGAAGGACGGGCCACCGCTGGGGAAAGAGCATCGCAAGCCCGAGAATTATTAAAAGGACGTTCTGAAGGGTGCCCACCTTATGGCGAATGAATGTACCAAGGATGTAATTTTTGAGTGAATTCGCTCGTATTGTCCTGTGCGCTGAAAACTTGTTCATGTGCGCTAAGAAATGCTTGTTGAATTTAAAATATTACTTTCTGTGCGGCCGTTTATCAAAAATTGAGAGATGGCCAGTCATTGGCTTCTGCCCCCATGCCACTAGTGCTGGGGTGTTCGGGATAAACCTGAACGCTCTTTTTCCCATGTTTGGGTCCTTCGAGGGAGGCGCTCAGCACAACGAACAAGGCAATCGAACTATAATGCTTGAACACTCTCACTTAGCCATAGAACTCTATAATTTTAAATTTCGGTGAAGCCCCTAGTATTCGAAAGACCGAGTTCGGGGCGCTATCCACGCCTTGGCCGGACAAAGCCGGTTCCTCGCTCTAAGCGGCATAAGTCTTTAAGGACTTGAAAAACCTCTCGAACAGCGACCGGTCTCTCACTTCATCATGACAGTCAGTTTTAGCTTTCTCTACTGAGGTGCTCATCCCAGCTCAACTGGGGCACAATCGCAGTAGTTCTCCTAGTGCTACCTTAGCCGATATAGCGGAACGTAAGGTACCAAAACATAGGAGCCGGGGAAACCCAACTATTGACCCAAGACATGATTCGGAGCCGATGCATATAATGATATAAGTTCGGGGTGCCGCACTTGTGAAAGTGTTCGGACTTCTTACACCATATTGGGGGGTACTGAAGCCCCTGGCGTATTGGCCGTACCACAGTGTACGGGTGCAACATGTCATGAATGAACATATATTTGTAAGAAAGGTAATGCAAAAATAGATAAAGACTATGCATTGTTTAAAAAGGCTGCGATCAAAGCAGAACGATACAGATAGCGTGATACGCAAACATGGACTATTTAACATGCCCGGTTCAGGAACAGGTTGCAGAACTGTATGCAAAACAGGTATACTGCTCGTGATAGAGACCACCTGGGAGTTCCATAATGCGGCATGGCTTGTCTGCTTCCCTAGTTCTTGCATCGTTTGTGCGGCAGTTGAATTGCCGAACAGGTCATCCGAAGTATGGAGTCCTGAAAGTAAGAGAAAATTAAAAAGGAATTAGGCAGCCCCTAGTATGGTTTAAGCCGTGTTTTGGGCGTGCCGTGATGGTGCCCCTTCCCCAGCGCCCATGGTATTTCGAGAGCGTAGTTATGTACGCGAAGCGCTAGTTTTGCTATTTCGCAAGGGCTAGGGTTGGGGCCGCATTGCTACGCCAGCTTGGAACGTGCCAGGCGGTCTTGTTGTAGGTTACTCCGGGCACGCTTGACAGTGTCCGGCCTTTTGACGGCCGGACTGGAGAATTGCCTAGAGAGGCTGCTTTGTACTTCTGTTGCGAGCGCTGCCGTGTGCTCCTCCGTTCAGAGGGAGCGTTCGGTGTTTCCATTGACCGTGATTACTCCTCGGGGGCCTGGCATCTTGAGCTTGAGGTATGCATAGTGCGGTACCGCATTGAACTTTGCGAATGCGGTTCGCCCGAGCAGTGCGTGATAGCCACTGCGGAACGGGACTATGTCGAAGATTAACTCCTCGCTTCGGAAGTTATCCGGAGACCCGAAGACCACTTCAAGTGTGACTGGACCTGTACAGTTGGCCTCTACACCTGGTATGACACCTTTAAAGGTCGTTTTGGTGGGCTTAATCCTTGAGGGATCTATGCCCATTTTCCGCACTGTATCCTGGTAAAGCAGGTTCAGGCTGCTGCCGCCATCCATAAGGACTCTTGTGAGATGAAATCCGTCAATAATTGAGTCTAGAACCAATGCGGCGAACCCACCATGACGGATGCTAGTGGGGTGGTCCCTTCGATCAAAAGTGATCGGGCAGGAGGACCATGGGTTGAACTTTGGGGCGACTGGCTCCAGCGCGTATACGTCCCGTAATGCACGCTTCCGCTCCCTTTTGGGGATGTGGGTTGCGTATATCATGTTCACCGTCCGCACTTGTGGGGGAAAACCCTTCTGTCCACTGTTGTTCGGTGGCCTGGGCTCCTCCTCGTCGTCGCTACCCAGCCCCTTGTCTCTATTTTCGGCATTAAACTTACCTGCTTGCTTGAACACCCAACAATCCCTGTTGGTGTGATTGGCTGGCTTTTCGGGGGTGCCATGTATCTGGCACAAGCGGTCGAGTATTCGGTCCAAACTGGACGGGCCCTGAGTATTTCTTTTGAATGGCTTTTTCCACTGACCGGATTTGTAGCCTCGGAATCTGGCATTGACTGCCGCATCCTCGTTGCTGTTGCTGTTAACGCGGTGTTTTTGCTTGTTCCGGCGTGACCTGCCATTTTTGTCCTCGGTATCCGAATTACCAAGGTTCTTGGTTAAGTTGTTGCTGCGAGCTAGCCAGCTGTCTTCTCCCGCGCAAAAGCGGGTCATGAGTGTCGTGAGGGCTGCCATAGATTTCGGCTTTTCCTGTCCAAGGTGCCGGGCAAGACACTCGTCGCGGACATTATGCTTGAAGGCTGCTAGGGCCTCTGCGTCCGGACAGTCGACTATTTGGTTTTTCTTTGTTAGGAATCGTGTCCAGAATTGCCTGGCCGATTCCTCTGGCTGCTGAATTATGTGGCTTAGGTCATCAGCATCCGGTGGTCGCACATAGGTGCCCTGAAAATTGTCGAGGAATGCAGCTTCCAGGTCTTCCAAAGAACCGATTGAATCTGCCGGCAAGCTGTTAAGCCAATGCCGGGCTGGTCCCTTAAGTTTGAGTGGGAGGTATTTGATGGCGTGTAGATCATCGCCGCGGGCCATGTGGATATGAAGGAGATAATCCTCGATCCATACCGCAGGATCTGTTGTGCCATCGTATGATTCTATGTTCACGGGTTTGAAACCCTCAGGGATTTTACGATCCATTACTTCATCTGTGAAGCATAGTGGGTGTGCGGCGCCTCTGTATTGGGCTATATCACGACGCAGCTCCAATGAGCATTGTCTACTGTGTTCGGCCCAGCCGGATTTATTATGTCCGGAGTGACGATCCTCGTCACGTGTCGTAGGGCGCCCACGCGATCCGTAGATCGATCTTGTTTGTCTTGCCTTGTCCTCCAGTATCTCTCGCAGGTCTGGCGCGTTTTCCCGTGCCTTAGCATGTTTTGAGCGGCACCGGGGCACGGCTTGAGTGGAGGGCCAAGAGGCCTCTCTGTCACGGCCACGAGGTGGCCGGTCAGCCATGTCATGCGCTGGTGATGTAGGTGCTTCCTCCTCTAATCGGGGTAGCATCCTGTGCTTTGGGTAACTCTTGGAGGGGCGTTCGAGTTCATACTCTTCGGCCGCAAGGACTTCAGTCCATCTGTCAGCTAGCAAATCTTGATCAGCTCTAAGCTGTTGCTGCTTTTTCTTGAGGCTGCTTGTCGTGGCTATAAGCCTGCGTTTAAAACGCTCTTGTTCGGCGGGATCCATTGGCACGATGAATTCGTCGTCGTCAAGTCTTGCCTCGTCTTCGGAGGGAGGCATATAATTATCATCCTCAACCTCTCTGTCTGCCGCTCTCTCGTGAGGGCTGGCTTCTCCATCCTCCTGTGCCGAATCTTGCTAGAGGGGGTGTTCTTCGGCGCTATCCGGAGTAGTATTATCCCCCGTGCCGGAATCACCGTTTTTGCTTTGGCGGGATTTAGAGCGGCGCTGCTGACGCCGGCGCTTGGTCTGTTTCTTGGATGCGTCATCCTCCGTTGTTCCATCGCCATCTCCATCTTTTGGAGTGTCCACCGTATATATGTCATATGACGAGGTGGCCTTCCATTGCCCTACAGGTGCTGGTTCTTGGTCGTCTCCTGCATCGTCGTCCATACCGTCGATGTCTTCGGAGTCGAAGTCGAGCATGTCAGTTAAGTCGTCGACAGTGGCTACGAAGTGGGTGGTGGGTGGGCTTTGAATTTCTTCATCGTCTGTATCCCAAACTTGCTGACCGTAGTCCGGCCAGGGCTCTCCTGATAAAGAGAGAGACTTTAGCGACTTCAGGATGTCGCCGAAGGGCGAGTGCTGAAAGATGTCCGCGGCAGTGAACTCCATGATCGGCGCCCAATCGGATTCGATCGGCGGGCGCGCGGAGGGCTCGAAGTCCGGAGAGGAATCCGGCCCCTCGGAGTCACGGGCCTTGCGGGGTGCGGGGCTGGCGTTCGGCTCAATCGCCTTTGAGATTGCAGCCCCCGAGGCGGCGTCCACCACTCATCCTCGATCGGCGCAGTAGGCTCCGAATTAAGGGTCGGAACCAATGCGCGTGCGGCCTCCAGGACACTGTTCGGCGGCAGAGCTAGATCATGCCCATCGAGACAGTACGGCGCGCTTGGCTGTGGCTCGAATCCGTCGAAGATCAAGTCCCCGCGGATGTCCGCCGTGTAGTTTAAACTTCCAAATCTGACCTGATGGCCAGGGGGGTAGCTTTCGATCTGCTCCAGGTGGCCAAGCGAATTGGCCCGCAGTGCGAAGCCGCCGAAGACGAAGATCTGTCCGGGGAGAAAAGTCTCACCCTGGACCGCATCGTTGTTGATGATCAAAGGAGCCATCGGGCCTAAAAGCGATGACACAGAGGAACTCTCAATGAAAGCACCAATGTCGGTGTCAAAACCGGCGGATCTCGGGTAGGGGGTCTCGAACTGTGCGTCTAGGCGGATGGTAACAGGAGACAGGGGACACAATATTTTACCCAGGTTCGGGCCCTCTTGATGGAGGTAAAACCCTACGTCCTGCTTGATTAATATTGATGATATGGGTAGAACAAGAGTAGATCTACCACGATATCAAGGAGGCTAAACCCTAGAAGCTAGCCTATGGTATGATTGTTGTATGTTGGGGTTGTCCTACGGACTAAAACCCTCCGATTTATATAGACACCGGAGAGGGTTAGGGTTAAACAAAGTCGGTTACAATGGTAGGAGATCTGAATATCCGCATCGCCAAGCTTGCCTTCCACGCCAAGGAAAGTCCCATCCGGACACGGGACGAAGTCTTCAATCTTGTATCTTCATAGTCCAGGAGTTCGGCTGAAGGTATAGTCCGGCTACCCGGACACCCCCTAATCCAGGACTCCCTCACCATGGAACAACCCCCAGCACACTCTTTCTCTCTCTCTCTCTCTCTCTCTCTCTCTCTCTCTCTCATATGACATAAATTTACCAAGAATTGAAGGTGTTGGTTCGAGCCCTTTAGGTGCTGGATAAAGGTAAGCAATAGGATTGTTGTGTTATAGACTTGATCGTTAGATTATGTCATGAGGCATGTCAACCTTTCATATAATATGATTATATATCCACGGACACTAAAAAAAATATGGATATTATTGAATATGATTACATAGTACTCATGCTATATCCATTTATGTATTTGGAAGGTACACTCAACACCCATGATTTTTGTCAACATACTCTGCAAATAGCAGAGTTACTTTTCGAGACCTTCTAAACTAATTGCACACCCTTCACATACTGGAGAAGATTTTTTTACAACTAATTAAAAATATGCATACCAATTTATGTTTTGGGGTCTCTAATCACTAGTATGTTTCAGTTTCGATTTGTGGACACTCTTAAATATATAAGCACAAATCAGTTCACACTTTTGCAACCTACCATGTATTTCCATGAAACATAGTAATATAATTACCTTGGGGAAACATGTCTAGGCACTGCACTTTCCAATTGAACACAAAACTCTAATAATTAATTATGGGTTTTACTTATGTCATGCGTATGGGACACATACCCCATCAGAGTCTCTGGCAAAATGGATCGTCTTATTCTCAATATCCCATTAGATATTTAAATATAAATATTAATTTTATATCCAACTGCCTAAATAAGTTCTGTGGTTATGGAATAATATAATGCCTCTAGGAAATTGTGTGCTATGATTTTAGAATATAACAAATATATATATTGTGATCCAACCGACACTACTGTTAAGTGGTCCTAAGTGTGCCCCCAGGTCGAGCCATAGTAGCAGTGTCGGTCACAAACCCCACACTATAGCTAACCTCGTAGCTATAACGCTGGCTTCCTGACCTGCGTTGCTACTATGTCTAGCCCCGGGGGCACTGCGGCCCATGTGGGTCTAGCTTAGCAGTAGCGCTGGCTTAGTAGCCCCGCGCTACTGCTAGACAACCATATCCCCCTACGCTCGATCCTTCACCTCAGACTCATCTGCTCACTCTTGCTCTCACTCTCGCTGCCATCGCCACCACGATAATACTCCTCCTCCC
>NC_057812.1:16232278-16297371 GCF_018294505.1 Triticum aestivum
CCCTCTAACCGCCACCCCTCCTTCCTCCTCCTCCTTCAGTCGCCGCCCCTCTTCCATCCACCACCTCCTCCATCCTCTAATTTAGTCTGTAGTTTACTAAATTAGTTTATAGTTTCTATTTTATTGTTTCTACTTTATTGAATTAGTTAAAAATTAGTTGGTAGAAAAATGTATTGCACACTTAGTTGATAGAAATTATTACTAGTAAAAGAATAGAAAATTTAGTAATAGAATAGAAACGAAATTATAACTAATAATATAATAGAAAATTAGTAATAAGATAGAAATATTTTGCTAGAAATATTTTAGGTATCGGATTGGCTTTTTCAATATAGAAATCTATTGGACACTTTAATTATTTTTATGTCATCATCACTTTGTCATCAAATAATGCTATATGAGATTTGATGATCTAAAATTTTCACTCGGTGCAATATGCAGTCTTTGTGGTGATCGTCGTTGGAGCTTCCTCTACTTCCTCTACAGCCGAGTCGGTGAGCTAAAAGTCCACCTCCTCCTTCTGTTCTCCTCAGACATTTGTATGATGATGTTTGGACATGTATTGATTGTCTCTTTGGACATGTGGCCGATGTTTGCAGGGAACACCTCTGAGTGGCCTATGTTTTGCCGGAATGTTGATTAGTTTCCGTTGTGGCAAATTTCAGGCGCTAGATATGTCCTATTTAAGGTCATGCCGGAATTTTTCGTGGATTTCAGAATGACATGTGCTATGAAGTAGAAAATATCGAGTGCCCATGATTTGCCGGATTAGGAATTAAATGACGTTCTAACAAACCATATGCCATTTTTTATGTCATTACTTCATATATGTAACGGGTTGACTATCATTCTGACGGGGCCCCTTGTGTGACTTTCAGTTTGTTCTTGAAGGAAGGATGCCAACTGTTGTCGTGCTGGTCTTTTCCTCTCCTTCTTCTCGTGGTATACCTTTGTAATGCATGAGAGAATGAGGGGAAGCGACCATCACCGATGGTCGAAATATCTCTAAGGGAGTGTCCACCATATACAGTCGAAATATCAGAGAGGAAGAATCCCGACTATAGTCGTGGGGGTCACTTCTCCTTCGTTCTCGTGTGCTAGATATTTTTGTGTAATGCACTCGGGAAAGAAGGGAGGAGCGACCATCCCTGACAGTCGAATATAACAGAGACGGAGTACCCACCATATGCACCATGTGAGATGAGAATTTTTAAGGAAGACTCGACATAGACTCAACCCGTGCTGAATAGTGATATGTGTGTTGAGTTCCTGGTAATTGCCATCGATTTTTAATCTTTAAATTATGAACAAAAAAATGTCTGACGACGATAGGAGCCCTGAGTGCGATTACTACGGCAACGATCAGGGTATGTGCGATAGGCTTCACCTGGAAAATGATAGGTCTTTACCATCAAGCTGGATGAGACCTTCGAAGTTTTTACGGTACGTAACAATGACAAGTATTTTTTTGATAATTAAGAATGACTTGGGCTTCTTTGCTTCAACATATAATTTCCATTTTTTTTACAATTCAAGTAGTGCATCCCCTGCCATGCAAGACGATGTGTATTGGAGAAGCCCAGTTTCAAAGATAGTGAGAACATGGAGACGAAGATAGCTCACCTTAGGAATCAACATGGTTATGCTTTTCGGGTTAAGCTCTACGATGCAGTAAATCACTCACATTTTGGTTGCTCAAATTGTAGAGCACAATGCAAGGCCTATGGATTACAGGTGGATATGAACATAATGTTCCATATTCGTCCTGAAGATCATATTGAAGATAATATCGACATTTGGGTGGATCTGCATATGCTTACAGTTCTACCTCTATGTGAGTTTGTCAAACAAATTTGTTAAGTAAATTACATTTTTGATTTAAAAATACTTGACAGCTTATTCCCATTCTCGAAGAAATGTATGGAAGGTAGTAGACAATACCTACTACAGTTATGGTGCATAACTAACTTGCGAGGAGAAAATTTATCTTGTCTCTCATTTATTAATGATGTTGAGACTTTAATGAACAATTATGAAATTAACAAAAATTATGCTCAATACGTGGCACTAGTCCACGTGTTGAACTACAGTCATATCCATGGAAATAACATGGTAAGATTTCTTACTATTGTGTCAGTAGTCCATCTTTTGCATACATTCTTCCTAAGCTAAACTACATTTCTAACTATGTTATTACTAGTGATCAACCCGTGTTGCTGCACGGGCTAGTAAATTATGAAAGAAAAGCATTAATTATTGGGGGCCTTCTATAAAGCTTTTTTGTCAATGAATCATTTTTGCTATTAGAATGCCATAAAAGATATTTGTGTCTAGAAAGATACTAATGAGTCCCCATGTATAGTTTTCTCAGGATTGTCGTAAGATGAACATATTTCTTCAATCAGGTCCATATAAGAGGGTCAATTAGTATTGACACTCGTGAGATATGCACCATAGAAATACTTTTTTTAACAAATATCTCAAACTATTTCTAAAAACTAAATGATAGATCGTATAAGCAATGTTGTATCTATTATATCCTTCCTTTGAGAAAGTTCCAGTACAAATGTAAGGCAAGCATAATGCACTCACATGGGTTGGAGTTTAATAATTTTCACGAATATGCTCATGGAACAATTTATCTATAGTCGTAACGTGGCCGGACATTACTTAATCACTATCATAAATTTGATTATTAAGCAAAGATGAGATGCTTTCCAATTAATGGATGAGCTTCATAGCACCTGCTTGTCCTGAATGTGCCACAACACATATCCACTCCTCATTGTTAGTGTATATTATGGACAATCAACATAGAAGTGTGGACCTTCGTTGAATTGTCGAAGATGTATGTACTATTGCCTGCATGATACCTACGTGACACTTTATCATTCTCTAACTCATATCAAACATCACATAAATTAATAGCTATATGTTGGAATATCAGTTCAAGGAGTTCTATAATATATCATGTTGTATTTTGATTTAGTGCACCGTATGGACCTTAAACATTTTGTTTAATACTATAGTTAGACGGATTGGCACGTTGTTTCTCTTTTTCTTATCATCTCTCATTAAAACTCTCATCTGGACAAATATTTTCTATATAGATATTAACATCAGTTGACATTTCTATGTCACCTTTGTTTGACAACGTAAATCTTATGCTTTATCAGTCTAGTTGTGTAATTAGTTTTTTATTAGTTGATATACTATAGTAGATATAAACTTCTTCGTAACTACACAACTATTTGCAACCCAAATGAATATGGACATGATCGTTAATATCAATTGGTAGTACTATGATAATGTTCAAAAATCAAACATAATGCTCTAAGGAAAACTGAAGTTCTTCCAATAATAACCTCGCATATGTATGTAGCACCCCTTAGTATAGCTTGTACATTCACATCAATAAGGTATTATGAATTGAACACAAACAATTAGAAGAGAACAATAACAATGTGAATTTCTAGGACCTTCTATGGGTGTCACAATTAATAATTCTACCCTCGAGCATGGCACAAATCTCGTAGTCTGTTCTTGGAAAAACAAAAAATATATAGAAGTATTCTTGATACAAAATAACATGGTGCGTGCACCATATCCCTATTATTATTGTCTAGGGTACAATTCTAATTTACAGACAACATGTGAAAAACAACATAAACTTTAGTACATCTGCACTAAGAACAGAAAAACCCATGGTCCAACAGATCACTAACTAAATTGGTAGTTGTGAAAGAGAAGTCCAAAACAATAGATTATTTAGATGGCTACTGAATGTAAGGATTAAATATACTCAAATAACCTAATAAGGCACCGTAGAGTTATTTGGACAGCTACTGAGAAGTAAAGATTGAAAATATTCAGATAAGCTATTAAGGTAAAGAAGGATTTTTTTGACAGCTATTGAAAAGTAAGGATTAAATTCCTCAAGTAAGCTATTAATAAGGCTATTTAACTATCTAGGCAGTTGCCAAGTAGTATGAGCTAACCGATTTTGCTTCTAAGTAACTTTGTGTTAGCTATTTGGTCCTAGTGCATGCACATAATAGTGACACAAGGAACACTATAAGGAGTAAATCGCTTAGTTAAATCACGCTATGTCCAATAGAAAAATGCAAGACAATAGTCTTTTTCTTAGAACCTACCAATCGAGCAGCATCTGCCATCAGGTTGCTCGCATAAACAAAATCGACGATTCAATGAGAAGCACCGGAGCAATACTGCGGGATGGAATAAGTAAACCTACCTGAATCTAACTCTCCATATGTAGGCCCTTCTATTGTTTATTTTCTGGTGCATCAACAATCCTTCTTTTACGTGGGGTCGTACATTGGCAGAGAACAACAATTCATCCCTAGCATACATCCATCAATTGAACGTGCGAGATTGTTGCTTGTGGTCTTGTCTATAGGTGATTGATGACACTTGGCAATTTAGTTGATTCAAGTAGTGGAAATAGGGGGAAATATGTAAAGCATCTGCTGGTGTTTGCTTATTTCATGTAATTAACGCTCAACCCTGTTGTCGGGTTTGCAAGATGACACTGGAGAAACTATCGTCCACCACTATAGAAGATTTAGACCTGTAGTTTTTGCTAACTGTGGAGCCATGTGTGCAGCAGAAAGAAACATCAGCTCTTACTTTTACTGAACAATAGGGCAAAAACTATATAATGCTTAATCTCTAGAAGAACATGAAAACAAACCTCCTTTATATGAACCTTGATGAAGATCTCGCTAAATCCCCCTTGAAACAAATGAAATACTACATGCTTGTTGAATCTGGGACATGGCAGAGTAGGGTACTTTGCTTGATATTCTTCAAGATCCCACAAAACATGGATTTTAAGTTATTATTTCCTATTTTAGAAATTTGTCATGAGTAGTTCGGATAACTGGGCATCTGCAATACCAATTTTCCTTGATCGGATATACGGCACTGATCTATTTTTTGGCATATCTATATCTATATCTATTATTATTATTATTATTACTATTATTATTATTACTATTATTATTATTACTATTATTATTATTACTATTATTATTATTACTATTATTATTATTATTATTATCATTATCATTATCATTATATTCTATTATATCTATAACTACTAATAAAGCAAGATGTGTTTCTCCAATATTTTCATCTGTTCATTATCGAAAATATTTTTTGCTATCCGAGGTGGTACTAAATTTTTGTGTGTCCCTCCACTAGAAAATACAAAAAGTTTGTCTAGAATACCGCAACTGCGCCAGGCGCACTCCAGCCCAACAAAGCCAACCCAGTAATTATCCTGCCCATGCGTTGGGAGGACCTTATTTGTCGCACGGGGCGACAAATAGTTGAATGTACGCACAGGTCGCCCAAGACTGGGCCGGCCGGTTTTTGTTTTTTGAGTATTCGCTTTCTGTTTCGTTTTCATTTTCCCCTTCTTTATTTTTTTGTGAAATAAAAATATACAAAATGTATTCAGAATTTCAATTATTGTTCAAATATTCAAAAGAATTAGCATTACAAAATATTATTCCTATTTCTAAAAATATTAGAAACTTAAAAAAACTGGTTTCGGAATTTCCGCAACATTTTAAATGTTGCAATTTAAAAAAACTATTTCAGAATTGTTCAAGATTTTTTATGAAAATAAAATTTTATAAAATGTCCCATATTCAAAAAATATTCCTATTTTAGTGAAAACTTCACAAAAAAAATTAATGTTTGCATCTAAGAAAACATTTTAAAAAATGTTCTGAATGTTCCCTTTTTCAAAAATAATAATAATGTTGTGTTGTGTAGATAGTTCATGTTGTCGAAATATTGTTTATGAATTTCAATTACTATTCCCATCTCTGAATGTTCTGAATTGTTCATATTTATTTGAATGTTCCAAATAATAAATAAATAAAATCTAAAGCTACCGTATCTTCTTAAATATTCGTGTTGGCCATTGGTTAGAGCGCGTGTTTGTTCTTTCCAGGTTGGATATAAATTAAAAAAAAATTGTGGGCATGTGCCAATAAAAGAAAATATGTTGTTTGGCTCGAATTAGAAAAAAAAACGTGCATACGTGAGTACTACATAACCAAAGCGAATAAACCCTCATAATGAAGGGACATTCATGCCTGATTATGCTTATGAAACATGATTTATGTGTTGCAATTAGTAATCCATCCAGTTACGACGTTGTAGAAAAGTGGTCAAAGCAACCATGTCCCGAAGGTCATCACACACCCACCAAATGAGGAGGCATGCACAACCCCAAGATGGAGACAGACGCGAAAGAAAAAGGCACGAGTTGGGTGCTCGCCACCACGAGTTGGGTGCTCCACACCACTATCAAGATTTCACGGGCCAAACACGTCCAGTGAGAAGACTGCAACTCCTTGCTTTGTCGCCTACCGTTGTCGAGACCGGTTTTTTGTGGACACATTGATTATCTTTTCCGTTGTTTGTCGCAAATAAAATATCTCTCCTGTTGCATCGCACAGGCATTTGTGCTAGTATTAATAAAGTAATGTGCATTTCTTCAATTTTTTCATCCGTTAACCATCGAAATTATTTTTTTCTATTCAAGGTGGTACTAGATTTTTGTCCGTTCGTGTATTAGAAAAGGAAAAAACACCAGAATTCCGTACATGAGCCGCCTCCAGCATGGCCCAGCAAAGCTAGCCCATTTATTTTCCTCAGCACCTGAAAAAAGCCAATTTATCGCATACGGCGTCAAATAGTCGCAGCTTCGCACAAGGCGCCCAACCTGGGCTGAACCATTTTTTTTCTTTTGTATTATGTTTCTATTCTTCTTTTTCCGTTTCTTTCTCTTTTTCTTTCATGTTTCTTTAGTCTTATTTCTGTTCAAGTTTATTTTTCTTTCTCCCTTTTTTTCTAAAATTCATAATTTCGGAATAGTTCATTATTTTAGGAATAATCGATTTTTTAGAAATGTTCAGAATTCCGCAAAATATCGTCTTGTAAAAATATTCAGAACTTTATATCTGTGTTATCATTCGAAAATAGTTTCAAAATTGAAAAACAATGTTCCATTTTTTAATAGTGTTTTTCAGATTTGTGCAAGATTTTTCGAAAAATTTGCATTTTCAAAATGTGGTATATACGAAAAATATCCTTGTTTTACTGAAATATTCATGAGTTCAAAATAATTTTTCGAGTTTTAACGAAACCCATATTCAATAATTGTTCTGAATGTTCAAAATATGTTTCTATTTCAAAAACAAAAATTCAAAAGAAAAATCATATTTTGATAAAAGGTTCATATTTTCAGATAAAATTGTAATTTTGAACGTTTCAAATTTTGTTGTGTATCTCAGAAAATGTAAATAATTTTGAAAATGTTTGGGATTTTCAAAATCAGTTTCGAAGAATATTCAGCAATTTATATTTTATAAAAATTTCAAAAAAACCGAAATTTCTTTCCAATCTGACATAATAAACAAGATGCTCTTCTCCGATTTTTTTTTATCTGTTCACCATTGATTTTCATTTCTATTCAAGATTTTCTTCGATTCGACGTGGTACTAAATTTTTGTCCATTCGTGTATTAGAAAAGGAAAAACACCAGAATTCTGTACATCGGTCGTCGGCATTGTGGCCCAGCAAGGCTTACCCATATGTTTTCTTGCCCACCTGAGAAACGTTATTATCGCATGGACTGTCAAATTGTCGCAGCTTTGCACCGGGCGCCCAACCTGCACTGGACCGTTTTTTTCTGTATTATGTTTCTATTTTTCTTTTGCCGTTTCTTTCTCTTTTTCTTTCCTGTTTCATTTGTCCTTTTTCCTTTCAAGTTTATTTTTGTTTCTCCCTTTTTTCGTAAATTGATAATTTTCAAGATTCTTTATTATTTCAGGAAAATTCGAATTTTTAGAAATGTTTAGAAATCCAAAAAATATCCTGTTTTGTAAAAAAAAATTGAACTTTATATCTTAGCTTTTATTCCAAAATTGGTGTAAATATTAAAAAAATGTTTCCTTTTTTATCTCTGTTTTTCCAAAAAAATTGCATTTAAAAAATGTTGCAAATACGGAATATATTCTTGTTTACTGAAATATTTGCAAATTCAAATTAATTTCCGAGTTTAAAGAAACCCAGTTCCTAAAATTGTTCTGAATTTTCAAAATCTGTTTCCTTAAAAAATCACAAATTAAAAAATGTTCTTTTTGATAAAAGTTTCATGTTTCCAGATAAAATTGTGAATTCTGAACATTTCAAATTTTGTTGTGTATTTCTAAAAATGTAAATAATTTAAAAAAATTTGGATTTTCAAAATTATTCATGTTTCCAAGAATATTCAACAATTTATATTTTTTTTAAAAAAGTTTTAGAAAAATGAAAATTGTTAGCAAATTGACATTGTAGTATGTTATTAAAGATTCGAGCTGGTCATTGGTTGGTAGGACTCGTTTCTTCGAGTGGCTAGCAGCACGTAGTCGGGTCTTTGACGGTATGGTTTCGATCCTTCACCTCATCATTTCTGGGATTTTTTCACGCCTTACAAACATAGGTCGTCTTGGAGCCTACCACTTCGTAAACTAGCAGCCCCGATGCAGTTGGACCAAGAAAATAAATTGCGTCCCACATACAGTATTGGGCCTTATCCACATTCCCCTACTGGGTCATCCGCATCCGACCGATCAATCCTCGCCGAGGGAGCCAAAAATATTTGGTGGTCATAAGGAATAGAACTTGCGACATTGCATCCACATCCTCAGGCGGATGCCAACTGAGCTAGGGCGGTTTTGTTCTTCCCGCTATGGTTCCCGAATATTTTTTGTTTGTACCCCGGGTGGGACAAACTGGGCCTACCCACACATTTCTTTTTCTATGAGATGGTTGAGCAACAAAAATTTAAGCCCCAAGGGAATTGAACTATGGACCTTCCTTATTGTGTTGATGGACAAAACCAACTCATCTATCTTGCAATTGTGATGGGAATAGTATCGCCTTGGAACTTTTTAGTAAATCCCCACCAGTTTGTATATGTCCATAGGTTGTCTGGAAATAAGAAGTTTGTATCAAAATAAGGAAGTTATCTCGAGAATCATGAGTAGAAGGAGGGACTCCATAAATTATTGCCGGTGCTAGCTTGCAACTGCCAATAAAAGAGAATATGTTGGTTTGGCTTAAATAAAAAAATTGTGGGCACATGCGCGCTAAAATAATGAAAGAGAATAACCCTAATAAATAAGGTACATTGATGTCTGGTTATGCGCTAAATATGCTAATGAAACGGGATTTATGCGCTACAATTAGTAATCCATCCGGTTATGCCATCGTACGAGAGAGTGGTCGCATAGCTACCAAATGAGTATGCAGACACAACCGCCGCATAACTACCAAATGAGGTGGAAGACACAACCCCAAGACGGAGGCGGACCCGGAGGAAAAAAGGCACTCCAACGATGTATTCGTGGGGAGAATGTGTTACTTGCGTGCATAACTACCAAATAAGAATAATGGGTTACTTGCCTGCACCAGGTATTCATGGGGATATGTGTGATGACCAACGAATTCCAATAATGTAGGGGAGGTGCAGAAAAGCGCCATAAGTCTGCCCTAGACCGTAGTTCGTCCACTGTAGAGCCTCGCCAATAATGGTAGTTGTGCGATCTGATTTAAATAGCAGTGGAAGCACATCCTTTTCCACTGCATCATCCATAATGGAATGCAATGTGGTCAAGATATGGAAACTCAGATTCAAGGAACATCCTTCTCGCTTGCAACAGCAAAGGGTCGCAACGTGGTTGCGGCAGAGGAGATTCAATATCTCGAGAGGAAGGGGATCTTGGAGAGGCCGATTGGCTCTATTTTAGATGGATTGTAGCATTGAAGGTTTTGATAACGTGGAAACTGCTGAGGGGAAACGTGAGGAAGGAGGAGAAGTGCCTCAGCGATGGTTCGATGGAGTCTTGGACTGCAAGGTAGACTTTTTTTTCAGCCCGTGAAGAGTTGCTTTTCCAAAGCCCATTAAGAGTTCGGCAAAGACATGTGTTCGTGGGATAAATGGTGTGGACTCCTCAGGTGCTTCATCTTACGGCTATAAAATAGATAGCAGGGAGATCGTATGGATGATTTGATTAGTTTCTAAGGATTAACATGGAGACTCGTTTGGTGCATCCAATTAGTAAATATAAGAAAGATTATGTTCTTCAACAGAAACTCCCAAAGGATTGTGTGCCTCATCTCATGCATATTAAAGGTGACATGGATATTATTAGCTTACGGCCAAGTCTGCCAATGGTTTTTCCCAGTCCATACTCGATTTGGCGAAGAGATGAAGACCTCACAATAAAAGGATGGAGAAAAGTAAATGAATGATCGCAAGGAAGTACTTGGAGGCAACATGGTGCGAGCCCACAAATTGGAGACATGTTGATCTCTATTCCCCATAATGGAGATGGAGGGGCTATCCTGTTTTATCCTATTTCACCTTAGAGAGCGAAGCAGGACCTAGTTAGTACTTTTCATGTGCTAAGAACAATTAGCTAGTGTTGGTTATGACTATGATGATGATGAGTAGTTGTTACTATTATGATGATGATGAGTTATGTGCTAGAATGTGTTAGAATGATGAGTTGTTATATGACTATGATGATGATGAGGAGGAGGAGGAGGACTTGTTATTATGAGGATGATGAGTTCTTATATAACTATGATGACGATGATGATGATGACGATGACGATTTTTTATTACTATGATGATGATGAGTTGTTATTATGACCATGAAGAGTTATTATATCATTGGGTGGAAGAAAACAGATTAGATTCAAGTGTTGGTTCAAATTAATTGCATTTAAAAAATATTGCAAATACGGAATATCTTCTTGTTTACTAAAATATTTGCAAATTCAAATTAATTTCCGAGTTTAAAGAAACCCAGTTTCTAAAATTGTTCTGAATTTTCAAAATATGTTTCCTTAAAAAACACAAATTAAAAAATGTTCTTTTTATAAAAGTTTCATATTTTCAAATAAAATTGTGGATTTCGAACGTTTCAAATTTTGTTGTGTATTTCTAAAAATGTAAATAATTTTTTAAAAATCGGATTTTCAAAATTATTCATGTTTCCAAGAATATTCAACAATTTATATTTTTTAAAAGTTTTAGAAAAACGAAAATTGTTTCTAGTCTGACATTGGAGTATGTTCTTAAAGGTTCGAGCTGGTCATTGGTTGGTAGGACTCGTTTCTTCGAGTGGCTAGCAGCACGTAGTCGGGTCTTTGACGGTATGGTTTCGATCCTTCACCTCATCATTTCTGGGATTTTTTCACGCCTTACAAACATAGGTCGTCTTGGAGCCTACCATTGCGTAAAATAGCAGCCCCGATGCAGTTGGACCAAGAAAATAAATTGCATCGCACATACAGTATTGGGCCTCATCCACATTCCCCTACTGGGTCGTCCGCAACCGGCCGATCAATCCTCGCCGAGGGAGCCAAAAATATTTGGCGGTCATAAGGAATAGAACTTGCGACATTGCATCCACATCCTCAGGCTGATGCCAACTGAGCTAGGGCGGCTTTGTTACATAAAAATTGCTGGTCCTCCTATTAAATATACATATAGGTTGTGTTCTTCCTGCTATGGTTCCCGAATATTTTTTGTTTGTACCCTGGGTGGGACAAACTGGGCCTACCCACACATTTCTTTTTCTATGAGACGGTTGAGCAACAAAAATTTAAGCCCCAAGGGAATTGAACTATGGACCTTCCTTATTGTGTTGATGGACAAAACCAACTCATCTATCTTGCAATTGTGATGGGAATAGTATCGCCTTGGAACTTTTTAGTAAATCCCCACCAGTTTGTATATGTCCATAGGTTGTCTGGAAATAAGAAGTTTGTATCAAAATAAGGAAGTTATCTCGAGAATCATGAGTAGAAGGAGGGACTCCATAAATTATTGCCGGTGCTAGCTTGCAACTGCCAATAAAAGAGAATATGTTGGTTTGGCTTAAATAAAAAAATTGTGGGCACGTGCGCGCTAAAATAATGAAAGAGAATAACCCTAATAAAGAAGGGACATTGATGTCTGGTTATGCGCTAAATATGCTAATGAAACAGGATTTATGCGCTACAATCAGTAATCCATCCGGTTATGCCATCGTACGAGAGAGTGGTCGCATAGCTACCAAATGAGTACGCAGACACAACCGCCGCATAACTACCAAATGAGGTGGCAGACACAACCCCAAGACGGAGGCGGACCCGAAGGAAAAAAGGCACTCCAACGATGTATTCATGGGGAGAATGTGTTACTTGCGTGCATAACTACCAAATAAGAATAATGGGTTACTTGCCTGCACCAGGTATTCATGGGGATATGTGTGATGACCAACGAATTCCAACAATGTAGGGGAGGTGAAGAAAAGCGCCATAAGTCTGCCCTAGACCGTAGTTTGTCCACTGTAGAGCCTCGCCAATAATGGTAGTTGTGCGATCTGATTTAAATAGCAGTGGAAGCACATCCTTTTCCACTGCATCGTCCATAATGGAATGCAATGTGGTCAAGATATGGAAACTCAGATTCAAGGAACATCCTTCTCGCTTGCAACAGCCAAGGGTCGCAACGTGGTTGGGGCAGAGGAGATTCAATATCTCGAGAGGAAGGGGATCTTGGAGAGGTCGATTGGATCTATTTTAGACGGATTGTAGCATTGAAGGTTTTGATAACGTGGAAACTGCTGAGGGGAAACGTGAGGAAGGAGGAGAAGTGCCTCAGCGATGGTTCGATGGAGTCTTGGACTGCAAGGTAGACTTTTTTTTCAGCCCGTGAAGAGTTGCTTTTCCAAAGCCCATTAAGAGTTCGGCAAAGACATGTGTTCGTGGGATAAATGGTGTGGACTCCTCAGGTGCTTCATCTTACGGCTATAAAATAGATAGCAGGGAGATCGTATGGATGATTTGATTAGTTTCTAAGGATTAACATGGAGACTCGTTTGGTGCATCCAATTAGTAAATATAAGAAAGATTATGTTCTTCAACAGAAACTCCCAAAGGATTGTGTGCCTCATCTCATGCATATTAAAGGTGACATGGATATTATTAGCTTACGGCCAAGTCTGCTTACGGTTTTTCCCAGTCCATTCACGATTTGGCGAAGAGATGAAGACCTCACAATAAAAGGATGAAGAAAAGTAATGAATGATCGCAAGGAAGTACTTGGAGGAAACATGGTGCGAGCCCACAAATTGGGGACATGTTGATCTCTATTCCCCATAATGGAGATGGAGGGGCTATCCTGTTTTATCCTATTTCACCTTAGAGAGCGAAGCAGGACCTAGTTAGTACTTTTCATGTGCTAAGAACAATTAGCTAGTGTTGGTTATGACTATGATGATGATGAGTAGTTGTTACTATTATGATGATGATGAGTTATGTGCTAGAATGTGTTAGAATGATGAGTTGTTATATGACTATGATGATGAGGAGGAGGAGGAGGAGGACTTGTTATTATGAGGATGATGAGTTCTTATATAACTATGATGACGATGATGATGATGACGATGACGATTTTTTATTACTATGATGATGATGAGTTGTTATTATGACCATGAAGAGTTATTATATCATTGGGTGGAAGAAAACAGATTAGATTCAAGTGTTGGTTCAAATTAATTGCATTTAAAAAATATTGCAAATACGGAATATCTTCTTGTTTACTAAAATATTTGCAAATTCAAATTAATTTCCGAGTTTAAAGAAACCCAGTTTCTAAAATTGTTCTGAATTTTCAAAATATGTTTCCTTAAAAAACACAAATTAAAAAATGTTCTTTTTATAAAAGTTTCATATTTTCAAATAAAATTGTGGATTTCGAACGTTTCAAATTTTGTTGTGTATTTCTAAAAATGTAAATAATTTTTAAAAAATCGGATTTTCAAAATTATTCATGTTTCCAAGAATATTCAACAATTTATATTTTTTTAAAGTTTTAGAAAAACGAAAATTGTTTCTAGTCTGACATTGGAGTATGTTCTTAAAGGTTCGAGCTGGTCATTGGTTGGTAGGACTCGTTTCTTCGAGTGGCTAGCAGCACGTAGTCGGGTCTTTGACGGTATGGTTTCGATCCTTCACCTCATCATTTCTGGGATTTTTTCACGCCTTACAAACATAGGTCGTCTTGGAGCCTACCATTGCGTAAAATAGCAGCCCCGATGCAGTTGGACCAAGAAAATAAATTGCATCGCACATACAGTATTGGGCCTCATCCACATTCCCCTACTGGGTCGTCCGCAACCGGCCGATCAATCCTCGCCGAGGGAGCCAAAAATATTTGGCGGTCATAAGGAATAGAACTTGCGACATTGCATCCACATCCTCAGGCTGATGCCAACTGAGCTAGGGCGGCTTTGTTACATAAAAATTGCTGGTCCTCCTATTAAATATACATATAGGTTGTGTTCTTCCTGCTATGGTTCCCGAATATTTTTTGTTTGTACCCTGGGTGGGACAAACTGGGCCTACCCACACATTTCTTTTTCTATGAGACGGTTGAGCAACAAAAATTTAAGCCCCAAGGGAATTGAACTATGGACCTTCCTTATTGTGTTGATGGACAAAACCAACTCATCTATCTTGCAATTGTGATGGGAATAGTATCGCCTTGGAACTTTTTAGTAAATCCCCACCAGTTTGTATATGTCCATAGGTTGTCTGGAAATAAGAAGTTTGTATCAAAATAAGGAAGTTATCTCGAGAATCATGAGTAGAAGGAGGGACTCCATAAATTATTGCCGGTGCTAGCTTGCAACTGCCAATAAAAGAGAATATGTTGGTTTGGCTTAAATAAAAAAATTGTGGGCACGTGCGCGCTAAAATAATGAAAGAGAATAACCCTAATAAAGAAGGGACATTGATGTCTGGTTATGCGCTAAATATGCTAATGAAACAGGATTTATGCGCTACAATCAGTAATCCATCCGGTTATGCCATCGTACGAGAGAGTGGTCGCATAGCTACCAAATGAGTACGCAGACACAACCGCCGCATAACTACCAAATGAGGTGGCAGACACAACCCCAAGACGGAGGCGGACCCGAAGGAAAAAAGGCACTCCAACGATGTATTCATGGGGAGAATGTGTTACTTGCGTGCATAACTACCAAATAAGAATAATGGGTTACTTGCCTGCACCAGGTATTCATGGGGATATGTGTGATGACCAACGAATTCCAACAATGTAGGGGAGGTGAAGAAAAGCGCCATAAGTCTGCCCTAGACCGTAGTTTGTCCACTGTAGAGCCTCGCCAATAATGGTAGTTGTGCGATCTGATTTAAATAGCAGTGGAAGCACATCCTTTTCCACTGCATCGTCCATAATGGAATGCAATGTGGTCAAGATATGGAAACGCAGATTCAAGGAACATCCTTCTCGCTTGCAACAGCCAAGGGTCGCAACGTGGTTGGGGCAGAGGAGATTCAATATCTCGAGAGGAAGGGGATCTTGGAGAGGTCGATTGGATCTATTTTAGACGGATTGTAGCATTGAAGGTTTTGATAACGTGGAAACTGCTGAGGGGAAACGTGAGGAAGGAGGAGAAGTGCCTCAGCGATGGTTCGATGGAGTCTTGGACTGCAAGGTAGACTTTTTTTTCAGCCCGTGAAGAGTTGCTTTTCCAAAGCCCATTAAGAGTTCGGCAAAGACATGTGTTCGTGGGATAAATGGTGTGGACTCCTCAGGTGCTTCATCTTACGGCTATAAAATAGATAGCAGGGAGATCGTATGGATGATTTGATTAGTTTCTAAGGATTAACATGGAGACTCGTTTGGTGCATCCAATTAGTAAATATAAGAAAGATTATGTTCTTCAACAGAAACTCCCAAAGGATTGTGTGCCTCATCTCATGCATATTAAAGGTGACATGGATATTATTAGCTTACGGCCAAGTCTGCCAATGGTTTTTCCCAGTCCATACTCGATTTGGCGAAGAGATGAAGACCTCACAATAAAAGGATGGAGAAAAGTAAATGAATGATCGCAAGGAAGTACTTGGAGGCAACATGGTGCGCAGCCCACAAATTGGAGACATGTTGATCTCTATTCCCCATAGTGGAGATGGAGGGGCTATCCTGTTTTATCCTATTTCACCTTAGAGAGTGAAGCAGGACCTAGTTAGTACTTTTCATGTGCTAAGAACAATTAGCTAGTGTTGGTTATGACTATGATGATGATGAGTAGTTGTTACTATTATGATGATGAGTTATGTGCTAGAATGTGTTAGAATGATGAGTTGTTATATGACTATGATGATGAGGAGGAGGAGGATTGTTATTATGATGATGATGAGTTCTTATATAACTATGATGACGATGATGATGATAACGATGACGATTTTTTATTACTAGGATGATGATGAGTTGTTATTATGACCATGAAGAGCTATTATATCATTGGGTGGAAGAAAAACAGATTAGATTCAAGTGTTGATTCAAGTGGCTAGCAGCACGTAGTCGGGTCTTTGAGGGTATGGTTTCGATCCTTCACCTCATCATTTTTTGGATTTTTTCGCGCCTTATAAACATAGGTCGTCTTGGAGCCTACCACTGCGTAAAATAGCAGCCCCCATGCAGTTGTACCAAGAAAATAAATTGCGTCGCACATACAGTATTGAGCCTCATCCACATTCCCCTACTGGGCCGTCCGCATTCGGCCGATCAATCCTCGCCGAGGGAGCCAAAAATATTTGGCGGTCATAAGGAATAGAACTTGCGACATTGCATCCACAACCTCAGGCAGATGCCAACTGAGCTAGGGCGGCTTTGTTACATAAAAATTACTGGTCCTCCTATTAAACATACATATAGGTTTTGTTCTTCCCGCTCATGGTTCCCGAATATTTTTTGTTTGTACCCCGGGTGAGACAAACTGGGCCTACCCACACATTTCTTTTTCTGTGAGACGGTTGAGCAACAAAAATTTAAGCCCCAAGGGAATTGAACTACGGACCTTCCTTATTGTGTCGTTGGACAAAACCAACTCATCTATCTTGCAATTGTGATGGGAATAGTATCGCCTTGGAACTTTTTAGTAAATCCCCACCAGTTTGTATATGTCCATAGGTTGTCTGGAAATAAGAAGTCTGTATCAAAATAAGGAAGTTATCTCGAGAATCATGAGCAGAGGGAGGGACTCCAAAAATTATTGCCGGTGCTAGCTTGCAACTGCCAATAAAAGAGAATATGTTGGTTTGGCTCAAATAAAAAAATTGTGGGCACGTGCGCGCTAAAATAATGAAAGAGAATGACCCTAATAAAGAAGGGACATTGATATCTGGTTATGCGCTAAATATGCTAATTTAACGGGATTTATGCGCTACAATTAGTAATCCATCCGGTTATGCCATCGTACGAGAGAGTGGTCGCATAGCTACCAAATGAGTACGCAGACACAACCGTCGCATAACTACCAAATGAGGTGGCAGACACAACCCCAAGACGGAGGCGGACCCGAAGGAAAAAAGGCACTCCAACAATCTATTCATGGGGATAATGTGTTACTTGCGTGCATAACTACCAAATAAGAATAATGGGTTACTTGCCTGCACCAGGTATTCATGGGGATATGTGTGATGACCAACGAACTCCAAGAATGTAGGGAAGGTGAAGAAAAGCGCCATAAGTCTGCTCTAGACCATAGTTCGTCCACTCTAGAGCCTCGCCAACAATGGTAGTTGTGCGATCTGATTTAAATAGCAGTGGAAGCACATCCTTTTCCACTGCATCGTCCATAATGGAATGCAATATGGTCAAGATATGGAAACCAAGATTCAAGGAACATCCTTCTCGCTTGCAATAGCCAAGGGTCACAACGTGGTTGGGGCAGAGGAGATTCAATATCTCGAGAGGAAGGGCATCTTGGAGAGGCCGATTGGATCTATTTTAGATGGATTGTAGAGTAGAAGGTTTTGATAATGTGGAAACTGCTGAGGGGAAACGTGAGGAAGGAGGAGAAGTGCCTTAGTGATCGTTCGATGGAGTCTTGGACTGCAAGGTAGACATTTTTTCAGCCCGTGAAGAGTTGCTTTTCCAAAGCCCATGAAGAGTTCGGTAAGGACATGTGTTCGTGGGATAAATGGTGTGGACTCCTTAGGTGCTTCATCTTACGGCTACAAAATAGATAGCAGGTAGATCGTATGGATGATTTGATTAGTTTTCTAAGGATTAACGTGGAGACTCGTTTGGTGCCTCCAATTAGTAAATATAAGAAAGATTATGTTCTTCAACAGAAACTCCCAAAGGATTGCCTGCCTCATCTCATGCATATTAAAGGTGACATGGATATTATTAGCTTATGGCCAAGTCTTTCTACAGTTTTTCCCAGTCCATACACGATTTCATGAAGAGATGAAGACCTCACAATAAAAGGATGGAGAAAAGTAATGAATGATCGCAAGGAACTACTTGGAGGCAACATGGTGCGCAGCCCACAAATTGGAGACAGGTTGATCTCTATTCCCCATAATGGAGATGGAGGGGCTATCCTATTTTATCCTATTTCACCTTAGAGAGCGAAGCAGGACCTTGTTAGTAATTTTCATGTGCTAAGAGCAATTAGCTAGTGTTGGTTATGACTATGATGATGCTGAGTAGTTGTTACAATTATGATGATGATGATGAGTTATGTGCTAGAATGTGTTAGAATGATGATTTGTTATATGACTATGATGATGAGGAGGAGGAGGACTTGTTATTATTATGATGATGAGTTCTTATTTAACTATGATGATGATGATGATGATGACGACGATTTTTTATTACTATGATGATGATGAGTTGTTATTATGACCATGAAGAGTTATTATATCATTGGGTGGAAGAAAAACAGATTAGATTCAAGTGGATGGATCCAAAGTGACCAAGTTGTTTCGTCCTACTAATCCAACTTGGTCACTTTGGATCCATCCAGTTGAATCTAATTCGTGTTTCTTTCACCCACTGATATAGTAACTCATCATGATCATAATGATATAACAATCTCTTAATTGCTATCGTGTCAAAATTTGTATAATGATGTTTAAATATAGTATAAAACAAAAGAACTGAAATACGGACGAATATTAGTAGCGTTGGGTAACATCCCACACTACTAGTACTTAGCAGTAGCGCCAACCTAATCCCACACTACTATTAACAGACTTAGCAGTAGTGTGGGTTCAGACAGGCGCTATTGCTAAAAGTTGGTTGAAGTGCCCTAGCAGTAGTGCGGGGCCCCACGCTACTACTAGGAAAATTCCCCGCGCTACTACTAGGGTTTTCCCTAGTAGTGAAGAGGGCTCACAAATCACAAAAGCATACACGCGGTGCTGACCACTAACCAAAATATATGAATCTGACGGTGCTTCTGGATATGAGGGTTCTATCATAGATCCGAATCAATCGGCTAGCAGGAGATGCAGCCGTAGGCCTAGTGAGCAGGACCATCATGACTAGGGATCTGTCGAGGGATTAGATAGGATGACCATGAATAAACTTGACAATTGCCAAATTTTCCAAAATACGTGGAGGGCTCAAGCAACACAAATGATAACTAGGATATGTGCATAAATGTTCTCCCATGTGTTCCCATTGTTGTAGTTTGATGAGCCTGTCTGGCCGACACAGTTCCTAGAAATAATAGGTGGGAAGAGCATGCCTATGGTAAAATTTATTGATATGAATGTGACATACCGTCTAGGTCTGATGGCGATGAATATAAGGTCACAAATTGAACCCAACTGGACAACGATGCAGCACAATAACCCATCTAGTAGGTCCGACAAGCCTGGGGTCTAAACAGGTAGTGGAGCATTGATAACCACAAGTGTAGGGAATCTATTGTAGCCTTTTTGATAAGTAAGAGTGTCGAACCAACGAGGTTCTAAAGGTAGGGTAAGTATTCTCTCAAGTTTTATCAACCACTAATACCACTCTTCGCACACCGAATGTTTGCTTTACCTAGAAATGAGAAATGAATCTACTTTGCCGGTATGAAATGATAACTTTGCAAGATAACAAAGAATGTCAAAATAGAAGTCAGTTCTGATTTGTAAAAGAACAATAAAATAAAGGAGTGTCCCTAGGCATTTGGATATGAAACTAACGTGATAATTAATCATCTATTGCAGTTTTTTAAATGGGACAGGCCTACGCTAACCTCTAGCAATATCCATTGCCCACAAGTACTTATGATTGGAAATCTAGCAGCCACCCACAAATACCAAGGATTGATTAAGTTAAACCCAACCATAGCACTAAGATCTAGGGTCCCCTTTAATCCCATATGCAACAACTCATGAACTAGTGTTTTTGTTTCAGTCACTTTGGCAACCCATCATTAGAAAAGAAATCACATATTGCAACACCCTACAGTGGGAATCCCACACGAGTGCACAAATGATGAGCAACATAGGACAATACCATAACATACAACTCAAACCAATCGTAGCATAATAGAGCTGCAACACATCATTGCGTAATAATATATGTCATCAAACACCATGTTCAAGTAGGGGATACAGCAGGTTGAGGGATATTACTCTGCTACATAGAGAGGGAGAAAGATGTTGATGACGACGAAGTTGATGGAGACGATTGCCGCGATGGTGATTCTCTCGGTGACCCTAACGGCTCTCTGGTGCCATCAGCAGAGAGGGGAGTGTGGCCTGCTCTTGCTTCTTCTTCCTTCGCCTCCCCCCCCCCTAGATGGGAGAAGGTTTCCCCTTCGTTCCTTGGCCTCCATGACTCCCGGGGTGCGGGAGCCACTCTAAGATTGGGTTTGTCTTCTCTTGTGACTCTATGTGTTGGTAGTGTCTGAGGCTGAGCACCGGTTCTCAAATATTCATAAATATGATTGGGATGAAATTTTAAGGAGAATTGTTTACATAAATTAGCTTTCTTGCAGCGAAAATTATCTCCAACCTAAATCCATAACCCCCACACATGTCCCTCGTGCGGGTGGGGCTAGTCAATGTTAACGCCCCAAGGCCATGTGTCATCCACGTACACCTCCTTATGATGCTTCCTTCGCAAAAAAATCTGATATTTTCCATTAAAAATTCAAAAAAATTAGGTCATTCTGGCTTCGTGAAGTTTTGACCTAAAACCCCCAAAACAATAGAAAATAGGAACTAATGGGGTGTGCATCCAACTAGCTTGCTCATGAATACCTTGAGCATTTTGAGTAGGGATTGTCATGCAAAGCATCCACCAGAGTTGTAAGTGTATGAAAGTTCTCCAAATAAACTAATGGGGTGTGCATCCAACTACCTTGCTCATGAATACCTTGAGCATTTTGAGGAAGCTCATTATCGGAATATGCAAGCCAAGTTCTATAATGTATACATCCCCACTAGTATGAAAATAAAACACATGAAAACTCTCTATATGAAGTACATGGTTCTACTTTGAATCAAAAGTGTGTATAAGGGATAGTAGTGTGCTCCCTCTCTCTTTATTCTCTTTTTTTTGTTGGGATCTTTTTAGCCTCTTTTTTCTTGGGCTCTTTTTGGCACTTCTTTTATCCTCATAGGCAGAGGCACATTCATAGAAAGTATGATGACTACAAAATGAATGCTTCTGACAGTGTAATAGTATGTGCAATGATCTAGCATATCAAAGATAT
The DNA here is from genome assembly GCF_018294505.1 of Triticum aestivum. Taxonomy (NCBI): domain Eukaryota; kingdom Viridiplantae; phylum Streptophyta; class Magnoliopsida; order Poales; family Poaceae; genus Triticum; species Triticum aestivum. The sequence goes on from NC_057812.1 coordinate 16,253,905, forward strand.
CAAAAAATAGACAAGCCATGAAAACATCATGCCATCTATCTTACTATAATACAAGGTTATATGACAATGAAAATACAAGTCATCTAAAGTAGTGATAGAAATTGCATGGCAATATATCTTGGAATGGCTATGGAAATGCCATAATAGGTAGGTTTGGTGGCTGTTTTGAGGAGATAGGTCTTTTATGTGTAGGAGAACAAGTGGAAGTTCTCCTACGGGATTTGGATGCACCGGCGAAGTATGCACCATTTTCTCGATGTGAGAGTGAGCAATGTACGGTACGGAAGAGGCTAGCAAAATATGGACAGGTGGAAGAGCATAGAAGACCGCAACTCATAATATAACCCAAAACACCTTACTGATGCATTATAATCTACACTGGGTTACCATCGGACCGATTAATCTAAGGGGTGAGTTTGATGAACTAAGGCTCTCTAGGCTTTCTAACACCTGATACCAAGGTGGTTATTTATAATGTCCTTCAACTTAGATCCCTTAAAACCAGTTCCACTTCAACGATGACAAGTATTGACGTGTATGCCTATACAACACATCTCCACTACTTACTCACATAGTATCTCAATTTTTTGCAACGAATCCGGTTATCAAGTTCAAGGATCTACAAGTTCATGCAATTTTTTATCTATACCACCAGTACATATCTGTCACTTTTAATACCCACATATTACACCATGCCAATGACAAATACTATTCAAATCTCCAAAAAGATATAAGTGAAGCAAGAGGGTTCTAGTCCTTTCTACAAAAGCCACAACAATGCTCTAACAAATACTCCCTCCGTCCCAAAATTCTTGTCTTAGATTTGTCTAGATACGGATGTATCTAACACTAAAACATAACTAGATACATCCGTATTTAGACAAATCTAAGACAAGAATTTTGGGACTGAGGGAGTATAAGTGAAGCAAAAGAGAGTTCTACAAATAAAAGTACCCTAAGTGTAGAGAAATAAGCATCCAGACTTAAAAAGATATAAGTGAAGCACACAAAGCATTCTCTAAAGCCATAGTCAAAGGATATAAGTGAAGTGCATAGTGCATTCTATAATTCAACGAAGTACCATAAAGAAACATCCCAACCAGCATGGTATTTTTAATTAAAAAAAGCATCATATGAACAAAGAAAAATATAGGCTCAACCAAGACATACCAGTAGCTGCTGAAAAAGATGAAGGGGATGCCGGTACATCACCATGCTTGGAACATGCATGAAGGAAATATCAAAAATTTGAGATTTTCTTACAATGATATTTGTAAATCCTTCAACTTTTTTGTAAAATGAACTTAAAGAACAACTACTTTCATATCAATTTTCCACGAGAAAACAAGAAAAAAGAGTAGTTCTTTACCTTCTTCTATGCTCACAAGTGATGGTATAGTGGTGGAGACCTCTGCTACCTTCTGCGATGCTAGTTACGGTAAGATGTGACCATTGGAGACAGTGGGATACTTTGCTCCCTCACTGTTCACTTTACTCGGTCCAGATCTAGGCGGAATCGGGAGTCTAGGCCTATGGTGGCTTGAGATCTAGAGACAACTATGCTCCTGACCTGTGACTCTAGATGTGGATGGAAGCAGAAGTACTAGCCCACATAATAGCTCCTTTTGGTGTGATTACCTTTCGTGACTCACTAAACTGTGCCTTTGCTTAACTCAGTGAGGCATCAGAGTATCTCACCTGACAGAATAATTTAGAGGCGCCAAACCCAGAGAATACACAGGAGCGGAGCATCCGAGTGCTCCAAATCCTCGTCCCGCCAAACCCCCTAAATTATGCAACTACTCTAAAGCATCGAATCCGCAATGCAGTAAAAACAGGAGTAATGCTAGACTCGTGGGGTTTACAAGGGATTTACAGGGTGGTTAGAATTTAATTGGCTGAGATTTAATTAAACAAGGTGGGCCCACCAGTGAAATTCTGGGGGGGGGGGCAATTAAGGAGGGAGGGGAAAGAAAAAATGCCACAGGATCTGCACAAGCCGGGCACTTCCTCCATCAAATAACGTTAAAACACAACAAAATCAAGCAGAAGCTCACTCCCGACATGCGGATCAAATCTACACGTAGGAAAGGATTGCCACATTACCCCCCACGAATACGCCATGATGCGTGCTTGAAGAGTGAGCGGAGCAGTTTCCAGACGATGAGACTAGGCGTCGGTAATTATCGCCCTCGCCCGCAGGCTTTCTTCACCCGCATGTGCACCTCCGATGATCCCCTGGCGCACCTCGCCTGGGCAAGCCGCATCACACAACTTTGCTCAATCTCATCGCGCACTCACTGTAAGATTGGTTGGAAGCGTTGAACCCTTTGGTCTCGGGCCGCATGTTTATATATTGGCAATGTTTTGGAGTACAAGGAGAGATCAGAGAGGAAACCGATCTCAGGAGGTTCGTTACAAGAGATAACATGAGAAGGAGAAAAAGGAGATAGAGTACAATTTGAATGAAAACTATCTCTATCCTATACATATTCTAACACTCCCACTCAATCTAAACCTCAGGAGCTTCGGCCAAGGTTGAGATTGTACTTGAACTCATCCAACCTTCTCATAGTAAGAGGCTTTGTGAAGCCATCAGCAAGTTGATCTCCAGTAGGAATAAACTGAATGTCAAGAAGCTTTCTAGCTACTCTTTCTCTGACAAAATGGAAATCAACTTCAATGTGCTTTGTACGTGCATGAAAAACAGGGTTAGCTGACAGATAAGTTGCACCAATATTATCACACCATAGTCTGGCAGCTTTTGGAGTCTTAATTCCAAGTTCATAAAGTAGTGTTTGTATCCACATTACTTCAGCTGTAGCATTTGCCAGAGCCTTGTATTCAGCCTCTGTACTTGACCTAGAAACTGTAGCCTGCTTTCTTGCACTCCATGACACAAGATTGGATCCCAGAAACACAGCAAATCCACCAGTAGACCTTCTATCATCAATGCACCCTGCCCAATCTGCATCAGAATAGGCAGTAACCAGCATAGAGGAAGACTTGGTAATTTGAAGTCCAAGCCCCTCTGAAAACTTAAGGTACCTCAACATTCTCTTGACTACAGTCCAATTTGTGGTGCTAGGAGCATGTAAATATTGACATACCTTGTTGACAGCATAAGAAATGTCAGGCCGTGTCAATGTTAAGTATTGTAATGCACCCACAACACTTCTGTAATTTGTAGCATCCTCTGATCCAAGTGCCTCTCCACTTTCAACAGAAAGTTTTTCAGAAGTTGAGATAGGTGTACTCACAGGTTTACATTTCTCCAAGCCTACTCTCCTGAGTATATCAGCTGTGTATTTTTCCTGTGTCAAAAGTATACCATCTCTTATTTGTTTAACCTCTATACCAAGAAAATAGTGAAGATCTCCCAAGTCCTTGAGAGCAAACTCCAACTTAAGATCCTTAAGCAAACAAGTAGTGGCACTGGAACTTGAACTAGCAACTATAATATCATCAACATAAACTAGCACAAAAATAGTGACATTTCCTTTACTATAAAAGAACAAGGATGTGTCTGCTTTGGATGGTACAAATCCAAGTTGTTGTAGTTGCATGCTCAATCGTGAATACCAAGCTCTTAGGGCCTGTTTTAAACCATATAATGCTTTATCCAATTTGCAAACTTGATGTGGTGTACTCTTATTTTCATAACCTGGTGGCTGCCGCATAAATACCTCTTCCTCAAGAACACCATGAAGGAACACGTTCTGAACATCTAGCTGTCTTAGGCTCCAACCTCTGGAAACAGCAATAGACAGAACAAGTCAAATAATGGCTGATTTAACAACTGGGCTAAAGGTATCCTCATAATCAACGCCAAATCTCTACTTAAACCCCTTAGCAACTAATCTAGCCTTGTACCTGTCTATACTTCCATCAGATTTTCTTTTTATCTTGTACACCCATTTACAATCAATGATGTTCATTCCACTTTTTGATGGTACTAGGTGCCATGTTTTGTTTTTCATAAGTGCATCATACTCACTATCCATGGCTTCTTTCCAATTTTTGTGAGCAAGAGCATCAACTAGGCTAACTGGTTCACCAGCAGTAGTAAGAAAAGCACGTTTTTTATCATATCTGATGGTACCATCTTTGTATTCTTTTTCCTTAGTAATACCGGACTGAGATCTCGTGTGACGCCGCGGAATTGTTTGTGCCACAGAAGATCCAGCCATCTGATCATGCTCAGGCGCCATGGGATCATGCGCCGGATCTGCTACAGATGAAATCGGCCTCGGGATCGGTCCGCCAGATGAGTCACGCCGCGTGTCGCCCGCTGAGCCTGTGCGCGTCGGAGCCTGTGGGCTGGGCCCAGCGGCGGTCGGCTGGTCGGCCACGCTCGCAGGCCGCGGACTTGTGGCGAGCCGAGAGTCGCTCCCGCCCCTGCCTGGGCTGGTGGGCTCCGCGCTGTCGCTGTCGGCCGCCGAGCCGCGGGTCGCGTCCACGCGCTGGGAGAGGGGATCCTCCTCGGATTGGGCGCCGCCAATGATTGTGCTGGCGCCAGGATTTTCCTGGGATCGTGCACCAGATCTCCTGCTGCAGGCAGGATCCTCCTCGGGGCTAGCAATGACTGCGTTGGCTGTTTCTGAGCACATAAAATCATAAGCTGCACCTGTACAAACATCACCAGAGGTGCAATTTTCTGTGGATTTATCCACATGGTCAGCTTCAATTAATTCACCCCCGTGATCAGAAATTGTATCAAGGTCCGAAAGAAGTGCTATTTCAGCACGAAGAAGCGCGCCTGCATTGGGATGAAGTTTGGCAAACGGAAAAAGAGTTTCATCAAAAACTACATCTCGAGAAATATATATACGTCCAGTTGCAATTTCTAGGCACTTGTATCCCTTATGAAGATTACTATAGCCTAGAAAAACACATTGAGTGGAACGGAATTCAAGCTTATGATGATTATATGGACGTAAATTTGGATAGCAAGCGCACCCAAAGATTCTGAGAGAGTTGTAGTCTGGTTTTTGATAATAGAGACGTTCCAATGGAGTAGAGTTGCCAATGACTTTACTTGGAAGACGATTAATGAGATATGTTGCTGTAAGAAACGCTTCATCCCAATATTTTAGTGGCATGGACGCATGAGCAAGTAGTGAGAGACCAACTTCAACAATGTGACGGTGTTTGCGCTCGGCAGAACCGTTCTGTTGATGAGCATGCGGGCAAGAAACATGGTGTTGAATGCCTATGCTACGGAAGAAGGAGTTGAGTTTTTCGTACTCCCCTCCCCAGTCACTCTGAACTATAAGGATTTTCCTGTTAAAGTGCCTTTCAACAAGTTTCTGAAATTCTTCAAAGATAGAAAAGACTTCAGATTTATATTTAAGTAAATAAATCCAAGTAAACTTGCTATAGTCGTCAATAAAACTGACATAGTATTTATTTCTTCCAAAAGAATCTCTTGCATGACCCCACACATCACTGAAAATAAGCTCTAAAGAAGCATGAGACATACTATTTGACTTGGGATAAGGAAGTTGGTGGCTCTTGGCACACTGACAAGCTTCACAAACTGACTCACTATTTTGGCTATGTGACAAAGAAAGTTTGTCTTTATTGACTATTTGCTTAACTATGATCGATGATGGATGTCCTAATCTTTGGTGCCACCTTTCCAAAGAGGGTTTGATGACAGAATAAGCTTGACGACTCTTGCGACTAAGTGCTCCGGATGTGATGGGGTAGAGCCCTCCAATGCATCTACCGTGATGAAGAAGTTCCCTCGTTGCCCGGTCCTTTATAAAAAAGTAACGAGGGTGAGTTTCAAAGAAGACATTATTATCAGTGGCTAAACGAGACATGGAGGCAAGATTTTTGTCAGCTTGTGGAACATGAAGAACATCCTTAAGGACTAGATCACGTTTGAGATTAGGGGAATTAATGTAAGCTTGTCCAATGTGACAAATATCCATACCTCCACCGCTAGCCGCGGTATGAATTTGGTCGCCGCCGTGGTATCTTTCTCTGAGGGCAAGTTGCTCTAACTCGCTGGTGACATGATCTGTTGCACCCGAGTCCATGTACCACATGCCATCTCCTCCTCCTCCTTCTTCACGGATGGCTGCAGCAGCATGACGAGCGTCGGGGACGAAGTCTTCATCGTATCTGTGCCAGCAGTCCATGACCTCATGGCCCGGCTTCTTGCACAGTTAACAGCGAGAACGGCGATTCGAGGAAGCACGGTGGTTGTTGTTGTTGTTGAAGCCGCCGCCTCCTGCGTTGTTGTTGTAGCCACCGCCTCCTGAATTGCTGCCACCACAAGGACGAGCGCCCTCCCCCTAGTAGTTGCCGCGACCACGGCCGCCGCCATTGCGGCTCTGGCCTTGGTGACCGCGTCCACGGCCGCGCCCGCGAGCCGCCGAGTTGACAGAAGATTGTCTGATGTTGGTGTCGTGAAGGAGCACAAGGCGAGCGTCGAAGCTCAAGAGCTGGCTGTACAGTTCCTGAACTGAAACCGGCTCAACCCTAGCAGACAAAGCGGACACGACTGGATTGTAGTCCAGGTCGAGTCCAGCCATGATCTTGGAGACGATCTCGGGGTCGGGAAGAGGGACTCCGGTGCAGCATGCGATCTCATCTGTAAGAGTTTTGATTTTGCCAAGATATTCAGCCATGGACATGTTACCTTTCTTCAGGTTTGTGAGCTCGATGCGGGTGTTGATGGCCTGGCTTTGGCTCTGGGCGGCGAACATGGCGTTGATGGCGCTCCATACTTCTGCCGTCGTCTGGAGGGTAGCGACTTGAGCGAGGATCTCACGGGACAGAGACCCCATCATATACCCCTGGAGTTGCTGCTGCTGTGCGTACCAGAGGGTGCGGGCGAAGTTGGCGATCTATTCGTCTTTGCCATCTTTGGTGATGGTGAGGGTGGCCGGTGGTTCCGGACTCTTCCCGTCAAGGTGATGCTCCATCTGTGCGCCTCTAATCTGCGAGAGCACGACGGCCTTCCATAGAAGGAAATTTCCCCTTGATAGCTTCTCCTGCGGTGGCGGTCCGAGAGGAACAGAGCTGCTGCTGGATGATGCGAAGGTGGAGGACGTGGAGGTGGAAAGCGCGCTCATGGTGGATGATAGGGCTGCGGAGGAAGACATGATCTCGGCTGCGGGGAAGGTAGCTAGATGCGATCTTCGATCTAAGAGGAAGATGCTCTGATTACCATGTAAGATTGGTTGGAAGCGTTGAACCCTTTGGTCTCGGGCCGCGTGTTTATATATTGGCAATGTCTTGGAGTACAAGGAGAGATCAGAGAGGAAACCGATCTCAGGAGGTTCGTTACAAGAGATAACGTGAGAAGGAGAAAAAGGAGATAGAGTACAATTTGAATGAAAACTATCTCTATCCTATACATATTCTAACACTCACGTGCCTGGACCCGAATCCCGCACATACTATCGATCCCATCGCCCGCTCGAGCCATCGACATGACCTGGATCCTGTGCCACCGATCGATCCCACCACGGGCGTTCGTAGGCTGGATCCGGATCCCACCACTACTCACAAAAGAGCTTATAGTTGAACCCAAATGAGTGCCGGGCGGGGCGGGGCACCCGCCACAACTATTTTTGAAAACAAGCGGTAGGGGTAGCAAAAGAAGCCCGCCACAACTAAGATATGGAGTTGGCCGGTTGGTGACTTTCATTGCGGTTTTCTTGTCTTCTTGTACAGGGAATAGAAATGAGTGCCAAAGTTTTGACGAAATGTTGATTCACTTTCATTTTGTCGAATTTCTGGCACTTAATATGTCGCTTTTTCAGCATTCATCTTGCCAAAAGAAATTATTAATATGTAATTCTTATTTTACTCATTACAGATGCAATCTCCCTGTTGCAGATAAAAGATAGCGAGATATACATGGTCTCGGAGTGAGGCTTTGACTTCCCAGCAGGATGAGCCAAGTTATGCTTACGGGTTGCACGAGGAGACCGATCGTGCTGCAGATGGAGGGCTAGATGGGGAAGAAGATTCAGATGTTGTTCAAGAGGAACTACAAGATGGGGAAAGATATTCCGATGATGGTGCTAAAGAGGAAGTGCAAGATGGCCAACATTTGGGAGAAGAGTTGGATGGTTCTGAAGACGAAGGAGACCTCAATGGTGCACAAGCTGATTTGGAAATTCGGGCGCGAAAGCGTAGGTCAGGGAATAAGGTGCCTACATGTACTTACATAATAAAATGGATTAACAAAGAGGGGAGACCCGTTAGTCTGATCAAGAACGCAACAAAATGGGGTAAGGTCCTAGGTGCCATCGCCCGTGAAAACTATGGCGTCAATGTTAGATGCTTAAGGGGCCCTAAAAACAAGCATTGGTCAAACCTCCTCTTAGGAAAGATGATAGATATTTTCAAGTTCAACGACCGAAACAATGCACTTGCAGAAATCCATGCCATGCGCGTGTTCACTAAGGCCTTGAATAGTAATAGATACCGTGCAAACAAGCTACTGGATGACATGTATGATTTAGAGGATATCAAAAAGCTATATCCTAGTACTATCGATGAGGAATGGGAGAAGATCCTTGATTACCGAGACTCGTATGCATACAAACAGGACAAAGAGAAGTTTGCACAGCTAGAAAGCCAAATGGTAGGGAACCATAATCTAGGCACTCGTGGTTATGAAGGAAAGCAGCCGATCAAGGATAAGCATGATTCTATGTTTTCTTCACAAGGTCAACCGACACCCTTCAGTAATATCCTGGATCCGTGTGCCAATAAATATTTTTGATTCCTAGCACTGCTTCATAAAGAAACCATAATGTACTACTTCGAGGACCCTACGGTGGCGAAGGCAAGCGAAAGAGCAGTACGTAATTAGCCTATACAACCACACTTTCTATCATATATATGTTTAGGAGCAGTTTCAAAATGATGTTAGTTTGTTCATGCAGACAAATTTTAGCTAAAACACACCATACTCTGAAGAGTTGTCAGATGCCTCAAGGTGGTCATCTGACCCAATTCTATACGCTCTCCAAAGGAAGAGAGAGCCCACACAAGACCGTAAGCTCGGCGCCGGTAGTACTTTCTAGGATGCCTACTATCCCACCAAGAAAAGGATGACTAAGTCAGAAAAAGAAAGAAGGGACAGAGACAAAAATAGTTCAGTTAGGCAATGAATGCTTAAAGGAAGTCTTACCTGATTTTCTGGCAGAGGTTCAGAAGCATATTCAGTCCAAAGGGTCAAAAAATATGCCAAAAATGGTGGATACACCACCGACCCTTGCTCCCAAAAGATCAGGAGTCCCTTGATCATTAATGTCATGCATGGTCATGGGGGGTCACTGAGGGAGTCCTGGATTAGGGGGTCCCAGGCGTCCGGGCTATGTGACATGGGCCGGATTGATGGGCTGTGAATATACAAGATAGAAGGCCTTCCCCCGTGTCCGGATGGGACTCTCCTTTGCATGGATGGCAAGCTTGAAGCTCGGATATGAAGATTCTTTTCTCTGTAAACCGACTCTATACAACCCTAGTCCCCTTCGGTATCTATATAAAACGGAGGGTTTAGTTCGTAGCAGCAATCATAATCATAAAGGCTAGACGTCCAGGGTATAGCCATTACAATCTCGAGGTAGATCAACTCTTGTAACCCGTATACTCATCAAAGTCAATCAAGCAGGAAGTAGGGTATTACCCCCATCAAGAGGGCCCGAATCTGGGTAAACATTGTGTCCCTCGTCTCCTGTTACCTTCGACTCTCAGACACAGTTCAGGACCCCCTACCTGAGATCCGCCGGTTTTGACACCGACAGTCACCACATTCGCTAGAAAAAGAAATTGCTTGCACTGTCCTAGCTAGAGTGAGTACTTGTGGCGACTTGTTGGAGGTTGCAAAAGCTAGACTCTTTATATGAAATTTCATGCACAACAGCAAATTAGATGAGAATGTGCGGAAGCTTTCTTTGCTTAGGTTGTTCCCCCAATACACAACTTGATTCGGCCATAGAACATTATAGAAGAGGGTGATGAGCCGCTACCCTTTTAGAAAGCTTTACTGCTTCCGTCAAGTGGCCTGCAATGCATATCATAATGGAAAAGCCATCCCCAAATAGAACACCGCCTCCGACCATCCCCGGCATTTTGGCACCATCACCATCTCCCAACATCCACGGCAGTGGACCGCCACCTAGATGATCTTCTCCAGGTCTTTGCAACCCTGTATCCGCTAAGGATGTGCAGGAAGAGCACATGCTTGAAGAATCCTAAAATCCTAATTATGCTGCAAATGAGGAGACGCCGCCAGCCCATCCCAAGACGCAACCTTGCAAAAATGCCAAAGTTTACTCCAACAACACTGAAGAATGTGGTGTCCCAAGAAGCGATGCCATGTCCGCCCATTTCCATCCAACCGGTGAAAAAAAGAAACACGCATATAAAGGCACTGGTGAACAAAAACTTATGGCACCACACGTGCAAATGGTAGACCACCGGTAAAGAAGGCACCGAAGAAGTCCTTGGCATATGAACAATGTGTTGATAACCAAAAAGCACTTGTCTCTATCCCGGGTGAGAGAATGCTACCAGACAAAGTGTATGAGCACTTGAGGCTTGATATAAAGATTCTACATGACAAAATTGTGGAATTAGAACTTGCTAATAATAAGCAAGGATCCATCGTTAACCCAACACACTACACTGCGAAGGTGCCAACGGGATATACTTTCTTTGAAAAATTCAGCGGGGACAAAATATATGTAGATTTCAAAGAGATCTTCTATATGTTCATATTCTATAGTCTTGAAACTTGCCTAATAGGGCTATTGGCGCCTTCTCAAGCCACTGAGGTAAGAAGCCAGAATATTTACGATGTTGCCATAGCCGGCCCTTATCTCATGAACGAGGAAAACCTAAAACATGAGGAAGGGAGGCGGCGCATGAAGAGTTACCTTCTGGATTTCATGCAACAGAACAAGCTTAAAAACTTCGTCCTCATGCCGTACCGACCCATGTCCATCCTTCTCTGGATTTATGCTTTCGCTTTTGTACCTTTTTCCATCATATATGTTTTCATGTCTCAAAAAATTGTAAATTTTTGATGATCGCGGTATGTTTATTTTGTTTTGCGCAGCAACGATTGGGTTCTCCTAGTGCTAAGACCCCAAAGGTGCAATTTTTACTTGCTGGATTCCATGAAGAGCCCGGGAAAAGACTGGTCCCTCCTGAAGAACCTTCTTGATGATTGACTTTTTGATTGTAATACTATAGGAGGTCACACGGTTGAAAAAAACTACAAAGGAAGTGTAGGAAAATGATTGCCTTCAAATGGAACACTCTACCTTGTATGCAAAAACGGTCGACTAGTCTAATTTGTGGCTTCTACATCTGCATTCGCATGGAAGTGTTAAATCAGCATGATAGAATCCTCAAATGGGGTCAAGAAGTACAAAATGATTCGTCCAAAGCTGGCTTAGTGCTCGAAGAACTACAAGTTAAGTTCGCGACTATCATAAACAAGGAGGTCCCCTCGTCATCCGGCCTATTAACTCCAAGCCTATTAACTCCAAGGAAGATGAGTCCAACCAACAAAAGAGCCTAACCTACCTTATTTAGCAGGCAAAACTGAAACCATGAACAAATATATATGGCGTCATGCACCGTATTGTTCAACTTGATCAACATACTATATTTGATAACCATGTATTTTGTGTAACTTGTTCATACTTAATATACATCTTGTTCTTAATTTTCAGTTATTACCTCTAGTTTCATTCCTGATTTCCTCTCACTTAATTGATAATTGTCCCCTATTTGCATCAGCTAACACGGCAGCGTTTTTTATTCTAGTCTGGTGCAGCAATCGGTGGCGGACATTAACAAGCGCCCTCCGCGCTTACTTCATACAGTACTGTGGAGCGAAGGGCCTTGCCCACCATTGGTAGGGCTGCTCGCAACTGCTACGAGATGGACTACACTGACGGACAAGTTGCGCCACTCGCTACTGTTAGGGCCTTACCAATGGAGGGTGCACGCCCGCCACTGATGCCCCTTTAGTAGTGGCGGGGTGTCAGTGTTGGGTGGCTCAAAGAGGCTCGCTTGCCACTGCTGGGCTTTAGGCGCCCGCCACTGTTGGGCTTTTGGCGCCCGCCACTGCTAGTCATTCCTGCAGTAGTGCACACCCCCGGTCAATCCCACCGAGCGCCCGCAACTCCGGTCAATCCAATCGTGCACGCCTCACATCGCCTTTGTCTGGATCCCTCTCCCTCTCCTCTGTATCCGCATTGCCTTTGGCTCTCTTCCTGTCCCGCATCGCTCTATCGGTCTATCCTTTTTAGGGCATGTCAAACGCTGGACTCTTCAGGAGGCACTTACAAAGAAAAAAAACAAGTTCATAAATAAAGCTATATCTAAACCCCCTAGCTACCAATACTAGGCGCTAGCTCCATACTCTAATTACCATTTTTTTAGCAGAACCATACGCAGATTACGCTAATTACCAACCAGGGGAGCATGGTGCAGCCAGGAAAAGGGCCAAGCACCCGTGCAAGCCTTTGTGTTTCCGCGCTTACGCTGGGATTTGAGGTGCTAACTGTCAATCGGCCAGGAAATCAGTGGGAAATACTACTAGATCGTAGCGCCTGTCTAAGCGGCCATCATTGGACATGATCTCAGAAAAAAAAATTACAAGAGCGCACGAGCGCAACACCCTCTGCTTAGAAAAAATAAATTGGAAAAAGACCCAATTTATCAGATTTCTTCGTTTCAGCCCGTGGGATACTTTAGGGCGATTTCCTATTTGACGCATTCTGCTCGCTGCTTCGCATCGAGAACGACCAACCGACACGGGCAAGCCCATTTAGCAGCGAGACGAGCACCTCCCATAGCGGTTTTGGGAACGTTCTCCAAGATACCCAGCCGGTTTTTCCGATTTTGGGAACCTTCTGGAAGGTCCCTGATCGGTTTTTCTTTTTTGTTTTTATCCGTTATTTTTCTCTCCTTTTTCCATTTCTTTTTTCTTTTTCTTACCTTTTTCTTTTTTCCATTCTTCTTTTTCGATTCTTTTTCTTTCCTTTTTGTTCTTTTTCATCAAATGTTCGCTTTTTTTCATTTCTAAGAAATGATCCTGTGTTGGAACTTATTACAGAAATTTTTCCAAAAAATAAAATCGAATTTTAAATATTGTTCACTTCTTTTACAAAAATGTTCGAAAATTATAAAAAGTTATAATTTCAAACTGTTGAAATATTTGAATCTTATGTTTTTGTTCACACATTCAGAAAATATGTGGGAATTTCAAAAAAATGTTCCCAATTTCGAAATTTGTTCACTAAATTCATAAACTGTTCATGTTTTCGAAAATTGAGAAAAAATGCGCAGAATTTAAAAAATGTTCGCATTTTGAAATTTTGTTCATCAATTCAAAAAATGATCTACAATCTTAAAAGATGGTCCAGCATTTCGAAATTTGTTCACATATTCTAAACATGTTCGCGTTTCCAAATTTTGTTCACAAATTCAAGGAATGTTCGGGGAATTTTTGACAAAAAAATATTGTTTTCGCAGAAATTGTTTGTAATTTCAAAATATGTTTGCGTTTTGACATCGTTCTTAATGCCGAAAAATGTGCCTATTTTCATAAATGAATTCTTAGTTTCAAAAAACGTTGTGAATATCAAAAAATATTCCAGCTTTTCAAAATGTGTTCACATATTCAAAAATTCTTCATGTTCTCAAATTTTGATCACAAATTCAAACAATATTCAGGGAATTTTTGGAGAATATTTTTTTAATAAGTTGTTCATAGTTTTGAAAATGTGTGTTTTCAAATGTTGTTCCTATTTTTCAGAAAGTGTTTCTATTTCTTAAAAGATTGTTCGCAATTTCATAAACTCTTCTCATTTTTCTATTTTATTCCTTTTTTTCAAGAAATGTTTGAGAAACTCAAAAAATGTTCATGTTTTCATGAAATTTATGTGTTTTGAAAATTTTGTTTATAAATTTGAAAGCATTCGTTTTTCAAAAATATTTAAATTTTTTGCACCTGTATTTGCCTTGGAAGGAATATGTATTTCCATATTTCTTTTTTCCTAAACAGTTTACCTATCCATCTTACTTCCCCCCTTTTATTCTGAAGTGTCTCATCGCTATTATTACTTTCACTACAAGGAGGAATTCCATTGCAAGAAAAGTTTTCAACTAAAAGAAATACTCTCATGGGAAAATGTTTCTTTAGTGATTGATTTTTTATGATTTTTTACGCTGCCAGTGATACTTTATTGGTTACTTTCAGTTGTAAAGATGGTTAAAAACAGCTGAATCAGTTTGTAAACAGGCTATTCTATACTGTTTAGATACATTTTTATGTTTATTGACACGGTGCCCCATTGATATTTTATTGGTTAATGGCAGTTCTAAAGAAAGTTCAAACAGCAAAACAAGTTTGTAAAGAAGCTCTAACCTTTGGCAGCCTAAAAACATATGCATGTCCGAGTAGACAAATGAACGAGTGAATCTGGCTTCATTGATACGATCTCTTCGCAGGGTCCTCCTGAAATCGAGAAGAAGAACCACAAGCAAGGACCCTGCCGCCGCCGTCAGCCACAGTAGCTTCGCCGGCAGCATCCTCTGTTGACGGCGGGAGGGAAAGACGGGAGGAGAGGGAAGGTTAGGCTGGGGTACGGTGGCGCTGCCCGTGTCACCCAGAAGAGCAACGCGGGAGCAGCGTTTGTTTAGTCAGATCACCTATATTGACCATTTTGGACGTGGCGCGGCATCGCCCGTTTCCGATCGGCTGTTTGGTCAGATCATATATCTTGACCATTGACCGGAATAAGTAGAATAGTATATGTAAATACTACTAATATTGTCTCGATCGTCTTTGTTTTAGTAATATCATTACTATGTACATGTTAAAACTAAGTACTTTTACATGTCTAAAAAGGTAATATTACAGAAGTAGCATAATAATACCCTTTTCCAAAAAAAGTAGCATAATATTATTTGAATTCGGTTTTTTTTTGTGGAATGCCTGATCTCATCCTGAACCAGATAGGGATAAGGACGAACTGGAAAGTGTCACTGATTTCTTAATGAGACGGAGATAGAAAGGCACTCCTAGGTGTGGAGCAGCCATTCTTGAGCACACGCAGTGAAAAATAAAGAGATCCTTTTACGGTACATCATAGTACTTCCGGGACCAAATAGTATGGAATCATCTCAGCCCTCGACTAGCTGGGTACTTTCGTCATTTTTAGCTCATAATTTGTAAAACCTAAATCCTAAAAAGTGGTCCAGTGCTACTTTGTCTTACAGAGCACTCGGGCTCGTGCGCCGTCCGATCGAGATCTCGCGGTCACGCGCGTTTCATGTGGGCTCAGGCGAACCCGTCGATGCGCGCGCCAGGTGTCCCCTGGTCGTGGCTTGGTCGAGTCCCGTTGGTTCATCAGTGCGGTTGCTTCTCGCATCCCCTCTCCTGTTCCTCTCCACTACCCCTCCCATTCGAAACTGCCCCTCCCGGCGGAGCGGATCTCGTTCCAATCCACCCAACCCATCCCCCCAAATCCAGCGCGAGAGCAGCCGGCGGCGTGTCGGCGATTCGGCGGTTGTCTTCCGCCGGAGCGAGGGCGGGACAGCGGGCGCGGCGTGAAGGAAGGCGGTGCAGCGGCGGAGACGCGACAGAGGAGAGACGACGCGCTGCAGGCCGTGTCAGAAGGAGCAGCATTGGAGACTCGGCAGAGGAGGAACGGCGTGCGCGGCCGTTGTTCTGTTGGCTCAGAAGGGCAAAATCGCGGCGAATCCCTGGTATGCCCATCGATCTCTTCCGGACATCCGCATTTAGGTAGTCCAAATCGATGCGCTCTGCCGCTCCGTCGCGGACAGAGGAGGAACGGCGCGCGTGTGGCCATCGCGCGGTTGTTGCAGAGGTGCCGAATCGCGCCGGGTCGGCGCGCCCCCTCCACTAAGTTGATGAAATCGAGTAGCAGATGGTAGAAATTGTTTGGAGCACTCGTTAATTTGGAGATGGACGATGACACGGGGCATTTCGTGTTCCTAGGCTACTGGTGAACTGGGATTCGTAGGTTTCGAAGGCAAGCCTTGGGGCTGTAGATTTCCGGTGTTGTAGATGTCGAGGTCGATCCTGATGGGCGACTGACTTGCCTGAATATGGTTCATGTGTTGCCTGCGCAGGTGGTTTGACAGTGTTTTTGATTTAGTGTATGAGAATAATGCTTCTCTCATGCCAATGTTGCCTTTGTTTTGTGAGTGACTTGCCTGATATGGTTTGATATGTTGCCTGCGCAGGTGTTTTTGACAGTGTGTTTTTATTTAGTGTAGGACAGTAATGCTTCTCTCATGTCAATGTTGCCCCTGTATTGTGAGTGACTTGCCTGACATGGTTCACGTGTCGCCTATGAAGGTGTTTTGAAAGTGTGTTTTTGGTTTATTGTAGGACAGTAATGCCTCTCCCATGCTAATGTTGCCTTTGTTTTTGCGAGTGACTTGCTTGATATGGACCGTGTGTCGCCTACGAAGGTGGGTTTGACGGTGTGTTTTGATTTTCAGTGCAGGAAAGTAATGATTTAGCAATGGAAAATGCACATGTGATTTGTGTGTGTGTGTGAGGTAGGAAGTAATCCAGTAGAGGGAGGTTAATAGGGCTATTTGTAGGACAATTTTTAGCATTTCACGAGGATTCATTCTGTGATTTTCTGTTCTAGGTGCCTTTATTTGTTTTCAGATTTTTGTAGGACATGTAGAGGGAGGGTAATAGGGCCAATTATAGGATAGTTGTAATATAGTGAAAATCAGATAGTTTACAACCCTTTTCATTGCCCACTTTTTGTAAGTTGATGTTTGTTAAGTTCAGTAAGAATTTAGTCAAACGAAATTCGTTGGATGATATAGAGTCCTTTCAGAATCATTTCTAATGTGTTTTTTATGATGAATCTCATTGTCTGTCCTTTAAATATGCAGCAGAAAATAGATGGCCGGGACAAGTCATAAGTCTAAACAGGATGGACCTGCTGGATCAAGTCATGACGACCTTGCATCTCATGGGAATGAAGAGCATCAAGCACAGGTGTGCACATGCTCAGGAAGTTTTATGTTCTTCCTGTACATAATAGAGTTTTTTTTTCATTTTTTATTGATTTACGTGGTTTCCATCTCCCAGCCACGGAGCAGTGCACCAATAATTGGGTACAAGCGTATGAGAACTAAGGCAGTTGTTTCACAGGGGAAGCGCCCTGATGATATCATTAGTAATGAGAATAGTAATGAGAGCCAAGCTGCAGATGCTGGGAATAAAAATGTTGAAGGTGCAGACGTCGAGCAGCCTCCAAAAGCAAAACGCCAGAAGACGGGAGGAACTAAGGTATTTTGCATAGTTGCCTCAGTTTCACTAAGCAGTTGCCCAGTAATGCTGCCTAAGTTGCCTATGTTGTGATGAACCTTTTTCCTTTTTTGCTAATCCCCTGTTTATATTTTTTCCTTATGTGCAATAGGGTCGTAGGAACAGGGCATCCCCTGCAAGGCTCTTCAAGTTGAACAAGGACTTGGTTCCTGACCAAAAGAGTGTCATCATCGGAAAAGAATTTGGTGGCATTCTGGACCTTGCAGCGAGTAGCATGCCCGGAGATTTTAGCCAGTGGATAATGAAGCATTACGACCCGGAGATTTCGCAGATAGTCATTCCAGAAAGGGGGAAGATTCCTGTAGATGTCGCAAGTGTCCGTAGGATATGGGGTTTGCCCAACAGGGGCAGGAAGGTGTGCTTCGAGAATCGGCCTGAAATCACAAAGGCAATGTACAGTATTTACAACATCACATCCAAGAACTCCCCAACCCTCACTGAATGGTGCAAGATGATCGTTGACATGGAAGGATCTCATGATGATGACTTTGTCCGCGCTTGGCTAGCTCTTGTTTTTTCATGCTTCCTTGCCCCTTCAACTAGTTTGAGTATTTCCCCAAAGAGCTTCCCAGCGGTCATGGATGTCAATGGAATAACGAGAACCAATATATGACAGTTTGTTGTTGATCAATTAAAGCTTGCGTTCACTTCGGGGCGTGCCAACAAGAAGGCTGTTTATTGTTGTGTTTTCCACCTTGTTGTAAGTGCTTCAAGCTGTTTTATTTTTTCAAGCATCCATTTGTTTACTTATCTTTTATTTTTATTTTTGCAATCATTAGCTAACTTAAATTTATATCCATTTCTGTTTCTGTGTCTCTACGCAGCTGTTGTACCTAGACTCTCTGGATGTTAATGAGCCAATCCCGAACTTGGTACCAAGGGTTTCAGTTTGGAATTCAGATTTAATCTCCAGAGTTGTCAAGAAGGACAGGAAGGCTCCAGGAGAATATGGCCAATTGCGGGCAACTGAATTTTTCTGTTTTAGTATACATATCATTGTCATATTGTTTTTAGGAAACGCTAGCATTTTTTTAGAATAGGCAATTCACTTTCAAAGAGCAAGCAAGGTAATGTATCTTTTTGGGCAAGTGCCATACATATATTTTCAAGTATGTCCAAGTAGTTATCAGACTTATTCAAACCTTCTCTCGTTTGCCATGCACACAGTTGGATAATGTTCACAGAAAGGATTTTGTTTTGTTGTTGTATTTAATAGTAGCTTCTGCAGTACATTTTTAGCTCTTTTTCTGTCTGAGCAATTTACATGTTGAAAAGTAGAAATTTACACAACAAGACAAGCAACTTATGTTCTAAAAACTAGCAACTTGCATACTAGTTCTTCATTTTTTTTATTACAGTATCAACTAATAGTAGGCAACAGGGGAAGTGGCATAATGGTTGCAGGAATTTTCAGACTATTAGTAGTACTATTTTTCTTCATTTTTCTCAGGTCTTTTTTGGTATGGAAGTGTCAGAATTGTTGTCACTCATAGTTTTTTTTAATCTTTTTTGGCTTTAAGACCACCAGCTCAAGACGGAGTTTTCCCGTTGTGCCGATGATAGCTTGTTTGGCAGTATGGACCACATCACCAAATTTGTTGCCGCAAGATTGCCCGAGTCATATGAAAAATCAGTAAGTTTATCTAGCATTTTTTTCCTCTCACTGTTGTTCCCCTTTTTATCGCCATTTGTACATTCAACCATTTTTTCAGAATCTTCAATAGAAGATATGTACTTATCATGTTCTCTACCATCCACTTTTATGTTTTACAGAAGCAAAAGAAGCTCACAGGGTTGGTGCACGATATGTGTTCTGTAATTTCACATGCAGTTGGGAAGCTCGTGACTGGGGTTGGGAAGATAGATGATGATGAATGAGGGACAAAGGAGGCAGATCCTATTACTGCGGAGACAAGCAGGCGGCAGTCTAACAGAAGGGGCAAGCGAGTACCAGCCAGAAGAGACAGCTTACCAAGTGAGGAGGAGTCATTTAATTCTGACAGTGACGACAGCGAGGCAGCCGATAGTGAAAGTGAGGGAGATGGCAGGGATGAAGGTAGTGATGAAAGCGACACTGATGGCAGTTCAGACAGCGATGACGGTCATGATGGATCAAGTGGAGTTCAGGGGAAATCAAGTAGCCAAGGAGCACGACAAACGGTTGATCACCACGAGGGGGCAAGTGCTGAGATGGGAGGTAAAGATGGAACTGAGGGGAACGAGGACAATGACGATGATGAAGAAGAAGAGTATGACGAAAAAAAAGATGACGAAGGAAAGGAGGACGATGACGATAAAGAAGGCGATGGGGATGACAAAGACAAGGAAGATGATGGGCAGGGGAAGCAGGATGAAGATGATGAGGATGACAGCAGAGGTGGCAACGGTGGTTCAGGCAGCAATGGTGGCTCCAATCGGGACGGGGATCCCGCAGCTGAAAATGCAAGCAGCGATGATGATGAACAATGCACGCTGCAATTTCTGATTGAAAAGAAGAGGGACAGAAAGGCAAATGGATTGGATGAGGCAAATAGGATATCTATCAGAGACCTTGTGATGACAGAATTCAAAACTGTTGTTTCCCCAAAACCACGCTTCCCTGTTTTTGAAGTGAAAGAAATGTTGGATATTGATGACATATCCATGGCAACCGAAGCGAGGAGGGTGTTCAAAGAGTTGCTGAGGGGGGAAGATTTGGATATGGTCTTCACATTCAACCCCAAGCAAATATGCCCAAAGGCGACTCAGCAGAAAATAATGAGAGAACTTGGTGCTCTAAATGAAGCTACAGAACAGAAGACTGCTTGTTGAAACCAACTACCACCACTCCTGCCATCAAAGAAGATGAAGAAAACTGTTAGTTTTGTATTGGAGCCATCTGTGATGAATGAAACAGCAATTCATCTGCAGGCCTATCGTGCCGAAAATCCCGGTTACGGCCAAGGGGGAAAGTCAAGGCAGTCAGCCATGAAAAAATCCGGTCCTCCCCAGCAGCAACAACAGGCATTTTCTGAAACAAAAGAGGCAATCCATGGGAATGCCAAAACACAGGTGGTAAAGAGTACACCATCAAGCTCGGCAGCACCCCCGTGCAGCAAAGTTGGAGATGAGGCAGTACCTACAGGAGTAGATTCAAAGCAGTCGAGTAATTTTCATTCCCAATGTCAAGCAAGTGGATCGCATATTCTCGCAACTCAGTCTAAGGAGGAAGCAAGACTAGCTGTTTTTCAGGCAAGTTCTGTAGAGGAAACACTGGACCCCACAAAAGTAAGGCCAGTTCAACTCAAGAAGGGACCCACAGTGCTAGTAAGCACAGGAAACCACAGCGGAACACAACCACTAGGTGACTTAAATGGTCAAGTGCCTCCTCCGTCTCGGGGAAATGTGATGCAGTCAGCCAATGGTATCCAAAGGGCCAAGGTGCAAGACTTCAACGCATCACATGAGGCTGTAGCATTAAATCATGCAGGACACAAAAAGGAGAAAGAGAACATCCCTCCGGTGTCATGTACGGAGATCAATAGGATGCAAGACCTGCCCGAAGCTGTAACCATGGGAAAAAGTCCGAAACAAAAGTTGCTAAGAGCCCTAGGGAAATTGCCTGTCTGCTCAACTGTACTTGCCCAACCTGAGGCCACAAGTGTTCCAGAAGCATTAGAAGCAACTGGCCAGGGGAACACTTTCCATTTCTCTCATGTGGAGGAGAGGTACCATGAATTCATGTGTGTTAGTGGGAAGACAACCAATGCACTAGAAATCAATGTTCTAGATGTGAGTGAGATGTTTGCAAGGTGTGTTGATCCAAACAGCAAGAATGCCCAATCCAACTCCACAAATCATAGCTCAGCGAATAAAGATAAACAACATTTTGAGCAAAGGGACACCGAAAGATCAAATGATTTTTTCAGAGAGTACTTCCCAGCACCAAGTTTCGATCTAGGCATAGATGATTTGCACACAAGATCTGCAGACAACACAACACATCAGCATGTTGGGTCAAGCACATTTACAGAGCATGAGTTCAAGAAACTCCCAGTACATAACCAGCCAATCATCGATATAACCGATGATGATTATCTGTTGGACGTTGAAGGCATAGACGAACCGTGTGTTCAAGCAGAAGGAAATGCGTACCAAACACCTGAAAAAAGTTGCAACCAAGGAGAAGTGGGATCAGGCAGCAAGGTTTACAGCAGTAGTAGTTCAGGAGAGATGCATCCACATCAATTCGAGAGAAGGATTATCAAGCCACCTCCTTGCAAGAGGTCACATTTCATTGACTATAATGAGAAGAAAGTCTACATGTCCAAACCCGAAGCAAATAGATTGTATGAATCAGTTATTTTGCATGGAAGAATTAATGAAGAAGAATCACCAGATGTGGATATCAGGTATGACAGTATATCACTGCATTTCTTTTTGATAGACATTGCACAATGCACTTTCCCCCAGGCAAGGTCTATCATGTTATCCAGGCAATTCAAACTGTGTTTACAAGCAATCCATTTATAGAATCAGGCAACTTGGCTTAGTGTGAAATTCTTTTTTTCAAGTAGTTTATCCTTTGATATGCCCATGCCCCCATGTGTTTCCCCTGAGTTGAAATGGTGGTAGGCAATTCATGGAAGGATTTTGTGAGTTGAATGCCTCTTTTTTTCATGCAGCGTAAGGGTAATTGAATATGGCAAATACTTTGTCACGGTCAGGGAGCTCGCAAACTCAATGAAGAAGGAAGTTTTTTTCTTGAGCCATGTAATGGAAGTTGGTATACAGAATATAATGATGAACTTGCCACCAGACTCAAAGAAGCTCGTGATGCCCATCAGGTTCTCGGTAAGAAAACACGAAGCAACTAATAGTGTAGTTTTGCGTTTCTTTCTTTTTCTTTTTTTCATAAAAGGTTATGTTCATGTCTGTATTTTTTTTACATCAGGTTCAGATGCTAAAAATGGAATTGAACGGCAAGGAGCTCATTTCCCGGTTCAAGAAGTCGAATCGCTTGGACCGTAAAGACATGGTAAGTTAATGGTTTCTTTACTTTTTACCAATGCACTTTTTATATATGACTTTTTATTCTAAAACTTTTGCTCACACAAATGTAAATATTTCTTGGGGGGGGGATGGGGTGTGTGGTGGGCAAGTTGACTACACTCATGAAATTGCTTCTATGTGGCAAGTTGCTTACATTTTTTGCACAACTTGCCTGTGCATTTTTGGCTGGTTGCTTACATAAGTAGATAAGTTGCCTATGCATCTTCTGTTTTTGGCAAATTACTCACACTAGCACAAAACTGGCATGTGCAGTTTTGCTTCTTCAGTCCATTTCTTAATTTGTGAGAGCACATAGAAAAAATTGCTTACATCTAGTTTCTAGTATTGTATTTTTTTACTAACCCCATTTTTGTTTTTTCTAACAGATTATGTTCCCAGTGTTAGAGAACATCGACAAGACAAAACCTAAAACAGGCAATCATTACTGGATTTTTTAACGTGAACATAAGGGATCGACGTTATAAAACTCTTGATTCTTGGAGGACGCTCAAAAACAAGTCTTTAGATGTTTGCGCAAGGAAAATGGTTGCAAGTTTTCGGTCTCTATGGGAAGAGCATTACGCCAGTTCCCGCGTCTCGCTGGATGAGTTTGGGCTTACCAACATCGACGTTCCAAAACAAAATAATGAGTAAGCATCCACTTCTTTTCACATATTAACTATGGTTTTGTTCAGTTTTTTACAAGCGACACAATACTTCATAGAGTAAGCATCCAGTTCTTTTTTCAATTTTTTGTTTAGATTCGACTATGGTGTTTTTGCTCTGACGATAGCAAACGGTTGGGAGGCAAGGGCTGTTCCAAAATTCACAGCTGAGGATATTCCAAGCATCAGGAAACAATTGACTAACACGTGGGTTGACAACACCAACAACAATGCTTCATGGAAAACCATACTCAAGTTAGCATAGGTCAGTTTTTTCTCCCCTCACGCGCGCTACATCCATGTAAATGCATGTGTTGTTTATTTTGCTCTTTTGTGAATTTTTGGAGTGCCGGGGGAGGAGTTGCCTGTGTAACAACTTGGACCAGGCAACTCTATTGCATAAACAGGCAATTTAAGCTTTAATTTGAGGCAAGTTATTCAGAAGAACCCATAAAAGACAAATGAAAGACAAATAATATGATCATTACATAACCAGGGAATTGTTGCATTTTATAGCATTGCACAATCTTATGTATGTAAGTTTTCGACTATTATGGGGAGGGCAAGGGTGTTTGCGGGGCAATTCAAAGCACACAACAGGCAACTCAAAACTTATAACCAGGCAACTCAAAACTCTAGTGTGAGGCAAGTCAGCCACAAGAAATCGTAAACCATACATAATAGTTTAGGATGTTCAAACATACAGACCCACAAATAGTTTAACTCGTCAATGCCATTCGACACATCTTTTTCAGCCATCTGGTCACTGTGTGACCATTACACCAATCTGGTCGGGCAGCTTGCACCATTGTGGTTAAAAAAACCACAATAGCTGCACTTGTTCTTTCTCTTCGGATGCAGCTCAAGTGCTGATTGAATTCTTTTTGACTTTGCCCTCCCTTTTGTTGTTGATTTTGGAGGGTCTCTAGGAATTGCAGGGCCAAGTGTGGTAGCAGGTCTTCCAAACTGTGGTTCAACCATCGTAGTACCTTGTGCGGCTGCAACAGCTGCATGTAGAGATGCCATACTGAGCGGCTGGTGCGCATATCCACCAGGAGCTTGCGCAGTAGGAGATGAAATTGCATTGGCATTTTCTTCTTGTGTTGTTGAAGATCATGGATGCTGCCCAATCCAGCCATCCAGTTTTGCTGTTGACGCAGGCAATGGTGCTAGTCCAGGACCAGCCACATAGGTTGTGCTTGCTGCGTTAGGCCCCCGCGGTGTTTGTATAGCCCCCATAGTTTGTGGTGCAGGCCAAATTGCTGGTCTAGGACCCATAGGAGGTCGCGTAGCTCCTATTAGCGCTTGCACAGGCCTTGTCATTGTTGAGCCCCTTGAAAGGTGCGGCGCTGCTCCACTGTTCAGTGGCACATATCCTCACAGTTGCTGTACAGGCCGGCAGCCTTGTGTGGGAGGGCTCATGGGTAGTGGTACAGCCCCTTTTTGCATCGCTGCAGCCCCGAATGCTGTTTGTTAGTGTCCATCCTCACTCATAGAGTTGTCAGTTAGGTTTAGTGCGTTTTTTCTCCGCGTTGCAGAAGTAGGTCGCTGCTGCCTAGGTCCAGAAGAGGTTTGTGCAGGTTCATCACGACGCACCGCAGGGCCAGTAGTTGCTTGAGTGTTTCTCGGTGGTGGCGTAGAAGTAGGTCGCTGCTGCCTAGGTCCAGAAGGGGCTTGTGAAGGCCCTCCAGGACGCACCGCAGGGCCACCAGTTGCTAGAGAGTTACTCGGTTGTGGTGCAGAACCATCAGCTGATGGTGGAGGACCACCAGAGGGCCCACTTGTTGGTGCTGCCGGTTTCTTCTTCTTTGACATGTTGAGATTTTTGATTTCATGACGCGCACCACGCATATGTTTCTTTACAATATCCGTCGCAGCATCTGACACACTAGCAACCCGGGCAAGACTACCAAAATCCATCATCAAATTTGCATGCCTGAGTTCCTTTTTCGATTGTGGTGGCATCTCATTAGGTTGTTCTTCGACAGCAGGGGGTGCGTTGGGAATTGCCATAGGTGTCCATCTTCTAAGTATGTACTGCGCTGGGATTTCATCAACACCAAGTTGGTTGAAAACTTTCAGGATATGGCAGCAAAGCATGTCGTCCCTCTCAATCTTGCAGCAGTCACATCTGTAATCTCCAGCACTAGCTTCCGCCGTGATAAAATAGGCCCTAGAACCATATTTGGCAACCCACTCTTGATTGGGGTAAACCTCATACAAGTTTTCACCATGCGGTCGCACATTGTACCTTGTAGTCAACTGAAACTCATCACGAAACTTCTCGTACAAGTCCCTAGTATACGAACCGTACGCCTGCTTCTCTATTGGGTAAGATGACCACATTTCAGTCTATAAATGTCCTGTCCTGTAGTCTTTTGAACCCTCCCGGACTAGTATGTGTGTTTGGATTTTCTGATATTGCTTCACAAAGTTCAAAATGGACTTGTGTGGGTTCACATATCTCTTAAGGACAGCGTTGAACCCCTCGCTGCATTGAGTTGACTGCAAGAAAGGGAAGAATTGGTGCTTGAAGTAGCATGGCACCCATGTCTCTCTGTACTTGTATAGATTCTCGAAATGGGAGTCAGTCATAGCCTCATACTTCATCATCAGCTCACACCACCATGCCTCCAATTCTTCTGGCGTCAAGCTGAAGTCAACACAGTTGTTGAAATCTTTGGACAAGCCAGGGTTTCGCCCCAGCAATCCTCCAAGCTTTTCTTGTGCTTTTTTTCATAATATGCCAGCGGCAACAGCGGTGCACACTTGTAGAAAAGATCTTTTTAATTGATTGTGCCATTGCGATGTCTTGGTCGGTTATGATGTTGGTGGGTGCTACATTATGCATTGCCTCAAGGAAGGTCTGGAATAGCCAATCAAAACTCGATGCCAACTCTTGCTTAACAAAGCCACAACCCAACATGAACGACTGCCCATGCCTGTTAATCCCAATGAATGGTGCAAAGGGCATGTTGTACATGTTAGTCATATACGTTGTGTCAAAGGAGATACAATCATGATAAGATTCCACGTACGCCTTCCTTGCTGCACCATCGACCCAGAAAATATTCTCAACCCTGTCTTCCTCATCATATTTTATCTTGTAAAAAAAATCTGGATCCTCTCTCTGCTGATCTTTAAAGTAAGCAACTGTCTCTATCATATCCCCTTCTTTTGCATCATCCTTATTCAAGAGCGTCTTGAGGTTTGTAATGTGTTTAGTGCCATAAGGTACAATGAGTTCTGTCCCATAGAAATCTGACATGATGTGCATCATACGACCTATTGACATGAAGTCACAATGGTGGTCAATACTTTTTCTACACAAAAACAGTGCCAAAAATAGTTTCTTTTCTGTTTTCAGCAAAGTAACTCAAATGCAAAGCTTGGGCAATTCATGAAGCTATACAAGCAACTACAACCATATGCCCCAGGCAACACATGAGCAAAATACACAAAACAAACCAGGGGGGTAACTATGCATTTAGTGAGCAATACAAATTTCAATCATAGGCAAGTTGACCCCATCCAGAAAAAAGTACTATTGTACATTTTAGCTACAAAGAGACTAACCATAGGAAAGTTCAGATTCAACACCAAATTTGTTTTATAAAAAAACTAGGCTAGCAGGAACTTTGCATTGAGCAACAAATAGGTAAACATTAGGCAAGTCCAGCATCCAGAAACAAATCAGGCATTTTATGTCTTTTTTGTACTGTTGTAAGCAATTTAGTGGCACTATCAAGCAACTAAGGCATTTGTTTGAAGCAAATCAGTGACATGTTTCAAGCAAAAACAGGTACTTGTTGATAGACTAAGAAACACACAACCAGTAGGCATGTCCAGGTTCTTAAAGTTAGAAGATAGGGGGGAGGTGGGTGTGGTTCAATACCTGTAGTTAAATTGCAGTTATGAAGATGAGTAAGGAAGGCCCTTTCTTCTGGCGGGATCCCTTGGTGTGATCGCAAATACTTAGTCAAACATGGCTTGTCAACCAACGGATGGTTGTGCTTGCTAACAAAGTAGATCACTTCCCATCTGCCATCTATTACCTTCACAATCATCTTAGCTTTGCAACCAGTTTGCACAATTTTATCTCTTTTTCGTTTCTTGCTCCTCCTTTTGCCTTTACTATCATCATCAAGAAAGACAATAGCCTCATCTTCATTATCATCTTTTGCTTGCTCAACAATGTCATCTAGCACAGGAATCTTTTCTGCCCCTCCGTCATCAACATCAGGCTTTCGAAACTTGTTGCAAACAAACTGTTGTTTTATCAACTCCCCGGTTTTGAGATCCTTCCTTGAACTATTCATTTTGATTGAAAACCCCATTTGCAAGGAATATGCATTGTAATGCTCCTTGGCATCTTCCAAAGTGTCGAACCTCATGCCCACGTAAGGCTCCTTGGGCTGTAACCAAGCCTCATCATCATTTTCAACACCCAAACCATTACCAACAGTGCCACCGGTATCACCTGCAGCACCTGTGCCATCAAGGGTATGAGCATCACTCCCACCTGCTATAGCTGCAGGTACTTGTGTACTGCCCGGAGCACGGCCCCCATGACTTGACTGCCCATCTGTCTCCATTGCTTCTGTAGCAGCACCATCGACTCTTTGGATGATAGGGGGATTAGGTGATTCCGCCACAAATTCTGCATTTCCAGCAGCATGTTGTGTACAGTACAATGGATCATCATTATTTTCAGCTGGTTCTTCATTCAGGTCAATCATTGTCAACCTGTTTATTTATTGAGAATATGGGAAAAAGTAAAGCAAGTCAGCAGAGGGATGCAAGCAAGTAGCACAGTAAATACAGGCAAGCCAATAGCTCACCCACCAAAGCACACATAAATAGCTCAATCATGTTCAACCTGTGCATTTTTTCAACCAGAAAAATTAAAGCAATTTTTACGTTGTTGAGGCAAGCTAGTACCACACTAAACTCAGGCAAGCAAAGAACACAGCAACGTAAGCACACCAGATTCACAAGATAGCAATTGAACATAACCAGGCAATTCAAAGTGCACTATCAGGCAACCCAAACCATATAATCAGGCAAGTCAAACTATATATGTCAAGCAATATATTATTTTCAGGATATGCATGGTTTTTTTGTATTAATGAACCATGTTTGTACATATAAACATAACATAGGCTTTTTGTTTTTTGTGTTTCATAATATATTTTCTTATTTTGTTTTTCTTTAAACGCAGGCAACATTTGATTTTGGGGAAGCAAGCATACTGCCATAGAAGTGCTACTTTGAAGTGTCTTCAGAATGGAATTCACTCCCAATTCAGAGAGATTAGAACATGTTTAGTGTTAGGAAAAACTTAAGTTAGAATTATGGGCATGATTGCTCTTTTATATTCAGACTATTTCTGCTTTCAGTACTTATGTTTGTGTGTTAGAAAGAACTTAAGTTGACATTTTTAGGTTTCATCTTTTACAGCAGCAAGTTTGTGTGTTTTTGGATATGCTTAGTATGTTTTGAAGTAACGTTTCGCAGCTGAGATAGTTGTTGGTATATGGATTTTCTTGTTGGCTTTTTCCTTCTTTTGCAGGATGAAATACTAATAATTTTGCCACTGTATCCTGGCAACTTTCCAACTTTTTTTGGATCATGGTGAAGGATATGATACAACAAAGGTAAATTGTACTACGCAACTGTCTCTTGTTTTTTAGTTGCAGGTTTAGTTACACTTATTTTCTTCTTGTGTGTTTTCACTATCGAAACCAAGGAATAATGGAAACAAATGTCCAAGAGGAATCTTTTTCTAGTTTCTTCAAGAGTTGCCTTGACATCATTATGCTTTTTTTGCTTAATTCTATAATGTAAGTTGCTCCAATAAGCCATACTGATGTCAGTATTCATTGCCTTATAAGTTTCAAAAGTGTTCATGTTTTGCCATGGCATAAGTTTCCAAAGTTTTGTGCAGACATATACTTAGTTGCCTCATTATAGCACTGTTTTTGCTCAAACAGAATGTTTATTTTTGCACGGTTATAAGCAATTAATAGAACCGGAACACATCAGAAATAGATCATGATCTGTTTGTTTCTCATCCTCTTATAAGTACTGTTTTTTGCTCTGTTGTTTTTCTTGCTTAAGGCATTATATTTTCCTAATATTTTTGTCAGCATTTACTATCAGCACCTACAGATTTATAAATGTGTTCATATGCAACAGATTTGCAAATAGATTTTGAAAACTGGGAAGAAATATAATGCTTAACATCAGAACAAATTTGCCCAAATCAGGGGGCTGAAACTTGCCCAAACAGCAGACTAAACATGCTTAACATCACATCTTTTTTACACAATGTTTTGCACAACTGAAGCCTTGTACAAATCGTGGGGAAAGAGGAGGGGGATCTGGAAGACGAGCTAAATCTGACCTTTTTGCCTTGTTTTTTTTGCCTTTTTGCAAGGCAATCAAGAACGAGGCGCCTAGAGAAGAAATATCAATGGAGCCGCCATTGGAGGGCTGTGAAGGTTTTCTTGAATCTGGAAGTGGTGAGGGGAAGGACGTGCTGTCTTTCTTTGCTTGGGAGAGAAGAAGATGGGGCTGGGGGTTAGGTGAGGAGAAAGGAGAAAAGAAGATGCGCAGGGGTGGGGGAGGGATCGGGCGAAGGGAAGGACCAGATGATTTGCCCGCTCGATGGGTGGCTGCGGGAATCGGAAGCGGGGGCCAGGTACTTTCCTATCCTGGACAGGGAGGACAGAAAATTACCTTTTCTGGATGACTGCTAGGAAACGCTAGGGAGCACCCGGCTGCTTCCTAGACGCTCCCTTTGTAAAATGCCTCGCCATGACCGTCCTTGTCAGGCTTCGTGGTTGCCGTCGCCAGTCAACGACGGCTCATGTCCAAGACGAAGGAGCGGTCGTGGTTCAAGACCCCAGGCTCCGTCGTCGCTGCAGCTTCCTTAGAGGCTCACGTTGCCCCTGCTGTGTCCAGGGGCCACGCGAGTGCCATGGCTGCTTTGACGTCGGAACAATGGACCTTTCCCAACCGTGTCACCGCTATCGATGTCGACGGCGATGG
This sequence comes from Triticum aestivum, assembly GCF_018294505.1. NCBI lineage: Eukaryota > Viridiplantae > Streptophyta > Magnoliopsida > Poales > Poaceae > Triticum > Triticum aestivum. The sequence goes on from NC_057812.1 coordinate 16,284,031, forward strand.
CACCGCAGTACCGCGTTTCATATTCGCCTGGTTCGCATGGTTCTCAGATTAGACAAGTGAGATACGAGCTACTGCTTGCGGCTCAGCATCACCCGAATGTGCGTCGCTAGTGGCAACGAGGTCCTATTGACGTGTTCGGGCGAGATTCGAGCGCCGTTGTGTGCCTACGTTGCTTGTGTGCAGCGGTTGCAACCGCCGGCTTGTGTACACGCGTCATCGCTGGAAAACAATCGGCTTATCACGGACATGATCAATCAATCTAGGAGGCTAGCTTTGTACATGGTGATTTCCTCGGCCAAAAGAATCGGCCGGCAAGGATCAATCCACTACCTACAGGCTACAATCTTCTATGTTGTATCTCCTCTCCGTCAAAAAGTACTCGGCTGGATTGGGCCAGTCTCCAATCAGGGGAGGAGAAGAAAACACACAGGCTTCTGAATGCATATAGAGTTTTGATATTTGTTTTGTGTGTCTTCCAATTTTACCCAACAAAATATACTACCGATTCTGTCTAGTAGTGTTGGTGGATCTAGTCCATTGAATGACTCAAAATGGATGGCTTATATTACTTATTTGTCCCTTAGATGTACTGTAAAAGGACTCAAAATAAAGCGAAAACTGAAAAAAAAAAACTCCACTACTGTTTTGAGATAGCATGCAGGTTGAGCACCTTACTTACGGTTAGAGGTCACCGGATTTTGCACAAGTGCACGCTCGACTAGCAAGCATATATAAAACTACCAGATCCCCGCACGCAGCTCCATCAAATGGAGATGCTGTTGGGAATGCCCATCTCCGTCACCATCTTTTCGTCCATGGGATCACCATCCGACGGCTTGAGCAGCACATAGGGCACCACACCGGCACCGTGCCGGTTTTTCCGCTTGCGATCCTTGTTCCACTCGTTGATCTGCGCCACGATCTCCATCATCCCCCCTTTGAACTTGTCAAACGCCTTGCTGATCTTGACGTTCTCTTCCCACGCCGGATCTTGGTACGTGCCCATGTACTCCTCGTCCGGCGAGTGAGACGACAGGAGGTTCATTATCGCAAGGACCAATATGCTCTCGTGCATCGATGGGAACGTGTCCAGCAGCACCTTCTCCGGCGCCTCCTCAAAAGCGTCCATGCCCTCAACGCCCATCTCGGACGGCATGTTCCTCCGGGCTATGTTCGGGCGGTTCGGGAAGTACCCGGCAAAGGGGTACTGGCCAAAGTTGACGGCGGCGTGGTGCGCCGACGTGACCCACATGATGGTGGCCTGCACCTGGACCAGGCTCTCGTGGCTGTCCAGCTGAGGCCACCACGGCCCGTCCTTCTTGTCCTCGTGGCCTTTGGTGCGCACCTCCGTCCACCATCCCTGCAGCTCCTCGTCGTCGACGATGTCCGCCATGCACGGGTAGTAGTGCTCCACGTAGTCCGACGCCCACTCCTTGATGGCATCCCAGACCAGCAGCCCGTCGTTGGCATACGGGTAGTCCTCTATGGCCAGCTTCAGCTTGCCATCCTCCTCTTTGGTCGCCATACCCCTGAAGTAATTTGGGATTTTTATCATTCACAGGATAAAAGTATATAAGACGATGTTGGGTATGAGATGAGAACATATATATCTTCGCTGTCGATAGGCATTAGCCGATTAGCGTTACCTCCGGATGAGATCCTCTGGCGAGCCTCCTTGTCGAACTGCCAGAACTTGTCGTAAGCCACTGAGCTGAGCTCCAAGCAGTACTTGTCGGCGAGAAGGCGCTCTCGATGATTCCATCGGCGCTTATGAGCATCCCGCGCCCCAGGGCGTTGATCTCCAATTCTCCATGGTGTAGCGGAAGTGCGGGTGCAGCAGCCGGTAGATGGGGTGCATCTGGCTCAGCTGCCGGTTCGCCGCGATGATGTACGGCTCAACACAGCAGTGTGTCCTCAGCCTGCCCACAAGACGCAACAGTGTCCAAATCCAAATCAGGTACTCCCTTCGTTCTAAATTACTTGTCAAAAAAATGAATATATCTAGAATTAAAATATATCTAGATACATCCATACATCCGACAAGTAATTCGGAACGAAAGGAATATTGAGGAAGTGGTATGTAGACCGAAATTTGGGGACTCCTCTATTGTTCACTGGTCAGGTGACAGAAGCTTAATAGGTGACGTGAGTAACAATGAGTGTATTACTACGTACCAGTGGCTAACGAGCTGGTGGTAGCCGCTGTCATGAGCCAGAACATGGGTCTTGGCGAGCTGCCACAGCCACGCTGCCGTCGCGCCCCGGCGTAAAGATCTCACGCCACTGTGGCTTGGACGGCGACTCGGGCCTGGTAAGCTCGATGGCGATTGGCTGGAGCGTGCCGTCCTCGGTCAGGAAGAAGAACGTGCGCGACCCGTACAACATCGTGCCGTCAATCTTGCGCACCTTGTGTCACTAGTAGAAAGCAGGGTTTTGGTCCAAACTCGATCTACACATTAGTCCCCATTGCATTACGAACCAGGACTAATGTAAGCATTAGTCCGGGTTTAAACGGCCAGGGCACCGAGCAGGCATCAGTCCCGGTTTCAATGGGACCTTTAGTCCCGGTTGGAGACACCAACCGAGACTAAAGCCTCAGCCCCTTTAGTCCCGTTTGGAGCCAACCCCTTTAGTCCCGGTTGGAGCCACCAACTGAGATTAAAGGGGTTCTTAAAGTTTCTTTTTTGTTTTTTCATTTGTTTTTAGTTTTTAGTTTTAGTTTTATATTGCTTATATCTTTTAGGATATTTGATGTTTTTGAGTGATTCTTTTTGCATTAGATTTAAAATTTTGTCTAGTTACTATTTGTGCCATTAGTTTTCAAATTTAAATGATTTAAATTTGAATTTGTTCAAATTTGATTTGAACCCTAGATTGTGAATAACTTGAGTTTAAAAATAGTTTCAAATTTAATTCTTTTTGCTCCTAGTCATAGTAAGATTTATTTGGTTATTTTTAAAATAATTTAAATTAGTATTTTAGTTAAAGCAGTACTGTTTTGCTTATATAGTTGTTTTAGTCGTTTAATTGTTGTTTTTAATTATTTTTAGTTAGTTCTTTCTGTAGATTTTAACATGTTGTAGTATGCTTCTGTTAGACAACAGTAGATAATTCTTTATAATTAATTAATATTAATTTTACTACTGTTTTGTATTAATAGTTGTTTAGCCTGTAATAATAGTTGATAGAATTTGTTTTACTATATTAAAAAGTAATTCTTTTTGTCACTTTAATTGAACGTGACTCTGGCTTGGTTAACCATAGTTGCGACTCTGGCTGGGGCAGTGGTAGCAGATGTAGTCGGCAGTAGGATTTGATGGACACCATCTCGGACTATATAGGTTCCGCAATTTTCAAACTCTACCCCCTTCCCCTCTCCGTATCGCCATTTCAATTTTGAAAAAAAACAAAAGAAAATGATAAAAACTTTAAAAATTAAAATCCTTCGGGATGTAGTTATGTTACTACATGTACTAGTTGGGAAAAAAATTAAAACATAAAATTCGACATGTTTTGCAAAAAAGTGTTATGAAAAAGTAAAACGACTATAACTTTTGCATACGATGTCAAAACAAACGTATAATATATCAAAATGTTCAGCACAAGAAGCCGATTCCGATTTCGACAGCCATAGGCCGTTTTGCAAATTTTTAGAATTCTCAAATTCTGAAAGCTAAAAAAGTTATCCTCAAATTTAAGTTTTTTTACTTTTTGGTCAAACTATGGTTAAACTCCTTATTCAATAAATATTAGTGTTACCAGCTAATTATTGTTTTTTAGAATAATAGTTTCAAACTCAAACGGTGAAACGTGTGACTTCATGCTCAAGTTCAACTCCTAAAATCAAATAACAGTAGTTGCTACAACTGGACAGACATTGTATATAGTGATTCAGGGATTCACCATTTTATACCTGAGCTAGTACCAGATCAACAAATTATAACCATTTTAACAATGAATCCAGATCAGACACTTGTGCTTAGGCAAACATAGAAAGCTCATTAGTTCTCATCCGGTTCACATCACCAAGAAGCAATTGATTCCAGCATATGACAAATGATTTTAAAAATTAATGATGTCATATTTGGATTCCTCACATTTTTTTGATAATAATAGATATATTATTTGTTGAATTTCAATTTACATATTTAAAGATATTAATTATGCCATATTAAAGAATGTTTAGCCTTCGATTGTAAATTTCTATTTAGGAGCAAACAAGTTTCCATGTAGGAATTATTTGGTCCCTGTACACAGCTAGAAACAAAAGTTCAGTTGTGGGAATCACAACTTCAATATGACGACGCATAACTCCTCAGATTTACTTCCGTATAACGTGACTTTTGCCATCCCAGGGTCACTCGAGCTCGGGAGCCAAAAGCTGTTTTCTGTCGGCGCCCCGCCTATTCTCCATGGAGGGGAGAGAACAGACACTAGTGATCTCTGAACATGAGAGCGACCATGCAATTCATGGAACTGACGGTACACAAGGCAGGAAAACATGCATAACATGCCACACATGAACTACCTCCACAACTGATGTTATCATGTGTATATTTTTGGTGCTCCTCACCTTCTGGGTACAATCAAGTTCAAAAATTGACAAGAAATGGACTTTTTGCACAATAAACATGCTAATCTAGAGGCTTTATAACATAAACATATCTCTTACTAACTTCTAAACACTCAAGGATGCAACTAACTGCAAAAACTCCAGACTCCAGTGATGCCACCACTATATCTGCGAAAACATCTCCTACACTAACTGCAAAAGAACCACTGTTCCGTTCTCTGCAGGAAGAGCAAATTTTCAGAAGAAACGAACCGGTAGAACTAAGAGACCAAAAATCGACAATGACATCATTATACTCCATATATATCTAAGCATTGACACCATGATGCAACATACGAAAGGTTTTGGGTGAACCTACATAATCTGAGATATCTTACAGGAGGAGCTACTGCGACAACAAGTAATAACCAATGCATCAAGATCATCGATCGTCATGGACACGAATAGAACATACTGGGCACAATGCACATAGTTTGTATCATAGTGCCACAGTTTATGAAAATAAAGACGCTTGGATTGGATGCGTCTACCTCCATCGGCATACCCAACTCAAATGCGATCCACTCTTCAGAATCATAATTAACGTTTTTTTTCTCTCAAGGGTATGTTTGAATATTTCCTATCTTCTTCCAGCCATCAAACTTGTTCACTTTTCCCTGAAAGAAATTATGTCTTATATTTTGATTCTAAACAATTATACTTGGCTTTTGATCATGAAAAGAACTTGTATTTTTCTCTCAAATTTTTTTGAACTTCTTTTAGCCGAATATTTTGAACTTTGGCTCCCCTCCAATCCCCCACCATTTTGTAGGAACCGTATGATACACAAGTTGGAATACTCGAGCTCAGGAGCCAAAAGCAATATTTGGTAGGAGCACTGCCTCATAGGAGTAACAGAACAAACACCATATGTTCAGACAGTGTGTTCTCTCCAACATGAGCAAATTAAAGAGCCGGCCAGTCAAGGAACTGAAGATACACATAGGGTTCTCATCAAAAAGTATCATTCAGCAACATGTTAAAATGAACCACCTACACAGCAAGATACGCATCCAGGACTGCAGTTGAACCTAGTGTTGTTAGGTCTATATTTTAGCTCCCTGGACAAAGGAAATTGATGCACAAGAATATCTCATCATCCATTCCAAAAACAACATTGGCAGTTTTCATGCTCTTTACCATTGTACTAATACTTGCAACCAATTAAACATTCACAAGAGATGAACTCTGCACACATCCGTTTCAGTGATGAAAGCCAAGTACATGCAGAAATACATGGCGCAAAATTAAGTCAATGCAGTCTACAACTTGTCAGTAGGTGGAGCATAGACTAGCAACCGGTAGTTCAAAGTACTACACATCATACAGTGCGTAATTCTATGTTTTCAAGGCGTCGCCTAGGCGTCGCCTAGGCGACGCCTAGGCGTCAGAGCGCTCGCGAACGTCAAGGCGTCGCCGTCGCTTTAGTTTTTTGTCTAAGGCGTCCGCCTTGTGCTGTTGAGGCGTCCAAGGCGTCGCCTAGGCGTCCAAGGCGCCGCTTTGCTTGATTTTGGACGCCCTGGACATGCGCGGGCAGGTTGAGCGGGAACCAGCAGCTGGCGCGCGCCAGAAAGAGGAATTGGCGGGAGGGAAGAGAAATTGGGCGGGAGAGAGGGGGTAAACAGAGGCAGGAGAGAGAGGGGAACACACCTGTGACTCCAAATCGAGGGGAAAAGAGAGAGGAGCTCTCTCCTCTCAGTCTCTCACGCCGCCGGCCCAGATCCGTTCCTCCTCCGCCGGCCTCCCCCTGTCCGGCCAAGCTCCTCCTCCGCAGGCCCTTCCCCTCTCCGGCCAAGATCCATCTCCGCCGGCCATCCCCCTCTCCGGCCAAGCTCCTCGGCCGCCGGCAGCCCTCTCCCAAGGTACGGCTCCTCTCTGCCTCTCTTTTCCCCTCACCTGCCCATGTTTTCTGATGGTGCTGCTGCTTGTGCCTCACTGCTTTGCCTCTAAGCTAGCCCTCTGTTTAGTATATGCATGTGTAGATGTGGTGCTGTGCCTCTGCCCTCTGCCCACTGCCCTCTATTATAGTAGTGTTAGCTGCAAGTTGTGATTAAAATAGATGCTGATTGTCCTTGTTAGCTGATTAGAATAGTAGGTTAGTGGATCTTCTTTATACTAGCTTATTATTAGAATAGTAGCTGTTTGTCCTCTGTGGCTCTGCCCTCTATGGCTGTATTATATTGTTAATTGTTTGCACTTTGCACTTTGCAGTCCCACAATGGCAGATTCAGGAGCTGATGGGGGTGGTGATGCTTATGATCCAATGAAAGATCCAGAACGCAGGCCACGGAGGTCAAATGATCCAGGCTGGAATTATGGGTATTGGTTGACACCTGGCAACAGCAATAATGTTGTGTGCAATCTTTGTGGCAAGATAACTAAAGGAGGGATCAAGAGACACAAAGAGCATCTTGCTGGCACCGGTGGGGATGCAACGGGTTGTCCAAAGGCTACCACACAGCTTAGGAGGGAGATGTTAGAATATTTGGAAAAGAACAGGAGAAACATAGGACAGCCAGATGATGATGATGATGTAGTGGAGGTAGATGTAGCAGGGACAGTTCAAAGCTCCACTAATGAAGCAACAGCTCAATGCTTCGCTACAAGACCAAGTTCAGGGACAGCAGCCAAGAAGAACAAGAAAGCCTTTGCAGTAAAAATATCAGGCAAAAAGTGTCAATATGTTGCTCTCAAGTCAATTGTTTCCATGCTTAGGAAGAAACCTGAGGATGTTGTCGATGAAATACGCTCCGGTTGCTCTCAAAGCACCATGGAGTCCAGCACAAAAACACCGGAAGAGAGGCACTATGTGAGTATGCAGTGGGCATTGTTTTTCTATGAGTGTGGCATTCCTTTCAATGTTGCAAGCTGTAGGCAATTCCAGATTGCAATAGAAGCCTCTTGTCAATATGGCCCAGGTTACAAGCCTCCTTCTCCTCATGAGCTGCGAGAGCCATTGCTTAGGGATTGTGTCAAGGAAACAAAAAAGTTGAGGGTGAAGCACGAGGTAGCATGGAAGCAATATGGCTGCACACTAATGTCAGATGGCTGGTCCGATAAAAGGGGACGCCACTTGATCAACTTCCTTGTAAACAGCCCGGCGGGCACTTACTTCTTGGAGTCGGTTGATGCATCAAGTGAATGCCAAGATGCTCGGATGATAGCAGATTTGCTAGAGAAGAGAATCGAGGATGTCGGTAAAGAGTATGTTGTCCAAGTTGTCACCGACAATGGTGCTAACTACAAGGCAGCGGGTAAGATACTAATGGAAAGGATTCCTACACTATATTGGAGTCCATGTGCATGCCATTGCTTGGACCTGATGTTGGAAGATATAGGGAAGCTAAAGCCATTTAAGAGGCCTATTGCACGGGGTAGACGAGTCACCACTTTCATCTATAGGCATGGCAGAATTCTTAGTCTAATGAGGAAGGCAACGGGTGGGCTGGATCTTGTGAGACCCGCAGCCACTCGCTTTGCCACATCCATTCTTGCTCTTAAGAGTTTGGTCAAGCACAAGCAAGCATTGAGGAGTCTATTTACATGTCAAGCATGGGTTGGAAACAAATTGGCCAAAACTGCAGCCGGTTTGAATGTGCAAGACATTGTGCTTTCAGCAGATTGGTGGCATGCAATTGAGGACTGCCTTAGAGCTTCAGGTCCACTACTTCGAGTGCTTAGGGTAGCGGATGGTGATGAGATTCCTGCCATGCCAGAAATGACAGCACTAATGAGGTTTGCAAAGGAGAAGATCAATCAAGGTTTCCCCCACCAAAACAAGCAAGCTTTGCTCAAGAAGATCATTGACATTGTTGACAAACGTTGGGAGAATCAAATGGATCATCCATTATATGGGGCTGCTTTGTTTTTGAACCCTGGAAAATACTTCTCTATTGCTGAGAGTGGTGATGATGCCCTAATTGGGGAGCTAAGAAGTTGTTTTAATGATGTCCTTGCACGAACAGTACTTGATGTCAATACTCGCAACAAGATTGATGCACAAGCCGTTCTCTATGAGGACAAGAGAGGACCCTTTGCTAATCCGATGGCAATCGATAACATGGTCCAGAAAAACCCTCGTAAGTGAACTAAAGTTAATTTCAGCAACAAGCAAGTTAATTTCAGCTTGTTATTTTCTGTACAAAGTATAAACTCCTAATTCATGTGTGTGTTTATTTTACCATTTTAGTTGATTGGTGGCGTTCATATGGTGGTCGGGCAGTTGAGCTACAAAGGTTTGCAAAGCGTACTGTTAGTCTTTGTGCTTCATCATCCGGCTGTGAGAGGAATTGGAGCGCATTTGAACATGTGAGTAACTTCTTTGTCTTTATTTCATCAAGAGAAAGTTAGTTTCAGCAAGTAATCTCAGCAAGTTATTTATTCACTCTATTTGCTATTTGTAGATCCATACCAAGAAAAGGAACCGGTTACAACACCGACTCTTGAATGACAATGTTTTTGTTTCATACAACCGGAAGAACTTGGATAGGTTTCAAAAGAGGCGTGAGAAGATGGGTGGCAATAGCTATGACCCTCTAGTCATTGAGGATTTTGATTGGGGCAATGAGTGGGTTGACCCAACAATACCTCCACCCCAAGGTGCTCGAGGGTGTCCCGATGACATTTCATGGGAGCTTGTTGATGAGGCTGTTGGTGCAAGTTCGTCGCTGCAAGGTCGCAACTTTCCTAGAGCTAGCACCATGGCAAGGGGGGCCTCAAATGTTAATGTCCAGTACCAAAGGCAGCGCAAAAGGGCTGCTCCGTCACCAACATTTCTTCATGAAGATGACGAAGAGGATGACCAAGAACAACAACCAAGTATCCCCAATGGAGAGGATGATGATTCAGACTTTCTTCAAGATGATGTTGATGTGACCGATGATGATGAAGATCCAACTAGTGCTGACCAAGATGGCGAAGACAACACAAATACTACCATCGATGAGTTCGATGATGGCTATTGAGAATTGAGTGTGGCCAGCCTTGCTTATGATCATGTGTTTGCCTGTTTGGAACCTAAATTTATGTTGTGAACTTGTGAACCTAAATTATTGTGTTGTGGACTTAGTTTATGTAATATGTAATGCACTCATGTTTGTCACCTTGTTTTGCACTTGCTCTGTCATCTACTCTGTTTTTTTACCAATGGTGATCTATTAATTAAGTTTAGTTTTAACCATATATGATATATGTTCATCTTTATGCAGATTTCTATTGTGGAAGGCAGAAATGGGAAACAAGATGGGAGGAATGGATGCTATGTGGGCTCAACAACCAGGAAATTCAAGGTATGAATCAGTTACATGTCCACTCATGGCTGCCATATTAGTACCCCTAGCGCCTAATAATAAGTGTCTAAGGCGTCGCCTCGCCTCACGCTTTGAGCGCCTAGGCGTTGAGGCGCCCCCCCAGCGCCTTAAAGCGCCTGGACGCCTTGAAAACATAGGCGTAATTAAACAACACAGTTATAACTAACACTAACTTGGAAGCGTGACTACTTCTAACAAGCTCTTAACATTAATACTGGGTTGTACATACTGGGCTACGAAACTGACTGCAAGAGTTTCAGTGCTATTCCGAACAAACTCTTAAGTAGTGCTACAATGGCACCACGCCACCACCCAAGTTGCGATAGTCCCTGCTCTGTGTTGCGAGGGTAAATTTTTATCAGGGGCTCATAGAGCAGCAACCTGTAGTGGCATGAGATGATCACTGGCTGTCTGAGTAGAACATCCTTGGGTACACCCAGAGGGGCTGCAGCTTGCATAACCAGTTTCTTTTGTGCTCTAACTTTACATCTCCCTCGATACCCAATCCATGTAAAACAAAAGAGTGATGGCCTGCGAAGTACAACGACTTGCTCCTCCCTCCCCATCTTTCTAGGCTCATGCAAGAAAATGGCCGGCTCCTCACAGCACATCCAACAAAGAGTGCCCAATCATTTAGCTGCTTTACTTCAACCCATTTTGCAGGGTTGGTTGACAGGTCAAGTTGGTAGGGTATATATTTTACTTTTGGAAAGGATGGATGCTTCGTGATCATGAGAAGCATGTCACCACAGACCACTAGCCATGAATCCACAAATGTGATTGGCAAATCCACACATGTCATCTTTTGCAGACCGAGCTCGGGGGACAGCTGCAAAGTGTAGATCTTACAACAATCATCCATGGCGATGAACTGACCTTTCAATTCCACAATCTGTACTATACATGTATTATGAAGCTGCAGTTCAGACCAAGATTCACTTCCAACTGGCCAATCAAACAGGGTGTTTACGGTGCTGACAAGGAGGTGTGAATTGGGTGATGCAAGTGGAGCTGTAAGAGTGCCGCTGCAGTTGAGCCCCCTGAAATCGCGATTGAATGGGAGAGGTGGAGCTGAAACCTCAGCACCATTGAACACATCAACAAGAAGACAATATTCACCATGGCGGAAAATTAGTTGACCATAGGAATTGCCAACGAAATCCATCTCATGGTAAATGTCTCGAGGAATCTGGCAGCGAAGGGCGACATTCTTATTGGTCGGATCAATGACCTTAAATGTGTGTAGCTCATGAAGACCATTGCTAGAAGGGAGATCAGGAGCTTGAACACAGGCATTGAATTGGATAAGGAGAGGTAGGAATTTGGTGCAGAAAGAAGATTTGGATGGGTATGAGGAGAATGCAGCAGGCCAAGAGTGGCAGGTCGCAGCGAAGGCAAGAAGGTCACGGAAGGATCCTGACAGAGCAATAATGGATTCGAGCAGGCCATCCGGGAGGTCTGCCCAACCATGGAGCCCAGAAACAGCAGGCTGGGCGGACCCAGAGGTGACACACAGTTTGCTAGGGCTTTGCACGATCAAAAACTCTCTGCAAAACATAACAAATTCAAAGAAATGGATTAGATAGACGAGCATGAAGAAATGAAAAGAGAAGGAAAAAGAAGAAATGAAAAGAAAAGAAAGGGGGAGAAAAGGATGGATAGCCAGCTAGGACCATGCACATGCTGAATTTCAGGTCTAATATATGCCTTCAGGACTTGTTATGCTCTTGTGCAAATGCGTAATTTCATTTGGGTTTTTTAGATGAATTCCTCATATTTTTTCTTGGATTCAGGGGCAAGACCCCAATTTCATTGGTGAAACTGTAGTACAGGTGTGACAGAAAAACGTAAACCTAAAAAGTAAAAACTACTCCCTCCGATCCAAAATAAGTGTCGTGCAGAGAACAAGAAGGTCCTCGGGTGCAGCGGCCTAAACAGATATGATTTCTGAGCTATCCCAATCCAACTCATGAGTGGATTCTGATGTTCAAGGAAATACAGTACAATTAACATTCTGGAAACAGGAACTTGTTTGACCGGTGCCTCCTCCCTGTTGCAGCCAAGAGCCCAAGACCTCTTCACCAGATCAAACTCAGAATACGAGCAAATGAAATGGATAACTATGCCCAACATATGCAACAACGCCAGCATACCAAACTATATTCCGTACATACATTTGTACAAGAAACACTCTGCTTTCCGCCCAAAAAAACAATTTACTCCTACTGTCCGGAATCAAATGATCTCGCACCCAACTCTGGCGCTACCAACAGTAAGATATTCGTACAGGCAAAAGCGCTGAACAAAAGACACACGCGAGAGGAAAAAATGAACAGATTACTAAGGAGAAATGAAGCTACCTAGGGTTTGGACGAGGGTGGAGGGGAGAGATTGCAGGCCTTGCAGACGGGCGGTGGGGGCGGGCGGTGGAGATCGAAGGCGACGGCGACGCGTTGGCTGGCTGAAGCCGCCGCCGGCGTCCTCGGCGGCAGGGCGGTGGTGGCGGCGGTGGGCGGTCCCGGAAACTCGAAGCTTTTGGGGCCAGTTCTTTTGAGCGATTCTCCCTCCCCCTTCTCCAGAATCGCCACTCCTTATATTTTTTACAATCCTATATAATTAGAACTGGCCCTTGGTCTGGTCTGAGACGGCTGCTGGCTCAGTAGGTCAGTTCACTCGTCTCACTTGTACATGGGCTAACTCGGGCCAACAGTGTCTCGGCCTGGGCCTGTTCACTTCAGCGTGTATAGCAAGGCCCGGACGTCAGCCCAGTTGCTCCGCTCGGGGCGCATCGATCAACAAGCGCCGCCGCCGCCTCGCCGACGAACGGACGCGAAGAGGCGAGCCCTCCACGCCGCCGGCGGCACCAGCGAGTCTCGGCATCAGGTCTGCACGCTCACCCTAACCTGGCCTGTCTCTTCCGTTTCTCAATCCAGAGCTTAGGCTGCAACTGCCTGCCTTACTGAACAATGGCCCTCATGAATTGGCCAGGTTGTTTGGTCTTGCTCGTGTTCATGGTGCTGGAAATTCCCGATTTCGTTAACCGATGAAGTGTAAGTGCAATCCAGAGCCTGATGATCTGCTTTAGTTGCTTCACAAGTCTGAATACATTACATTTACAGGGGCATGACTACTGAACATGGTCTGTACAAAGTGGGGATTGCAAGCTCTAAACGTTCGAATGTTTGCATAAGGCCTTCTCTGAGGAGTTTGGGAGCGCACTGTTGCTCTTTTATGCCCATGATGCTGAAGCTGAACACAGTAACTATGCATGTGGCTATCATAACTAAAGACAAATTATGTTGTTATACATGCTGTAGTGGTTCTCATTGAAGTTTATCATCGTCTTCCTGCCCTTCTCCTCAACAATCCAAGCGAGACTTCGGGTCATCATGTTTTCTGACCAGCAACAGTGGTAAAATC